>NC_053025.1:590163487-590254138 GCF_003073215.2 Triticum urartu
TATTACGTTAAAATCCAACGAAATATTGCACGCGCAACAAGTAATGAAATTAAAATTTTCAAATTCCAAAAAAAATATATTTTTCAAACTAATTACATGTTTGGTGCATAGTAACTGTCCAGTTATTATAATTACATCCCATTTATTATTTCTAAAAGTCCATTTTCTTGTGAAGCCTAATGCATACCTCCTAGGAAAGTTTGTAACCCAGCGGGGCGGAGAATAACACGTTGACCCGGATATTGTGTACAACTTTCGGCCCAGTTGCATTGCTGATGTTGAAAAAAAGGCCTGTGTAGTACAGTACAACCTAACATGGTTACTCAGCCCACATTCAGCAACGCCGGAAAGGCCAAAACAAGGCTTCTCTACAATGTTTTGAAGTCACTGAGCTCAATTAATACCTTAAGAAAAAAGTTAGATTACAGTGGAACCTAATTAAAAGCTGTCACGAGCAAATAAATAATTCAACGGGTCCCACTTGTGCGTCTGTGCGTGTGTGTGTGTGTGTGAGAGAGAGAGAGATAGAGAGAGACCCATCGGTTGATGCTCGTAAATACATGTTTCAGCGATATGCATTGCTGATGCTCAGTAAAAACTTATATAGTTGACACAATAATATAGAACATCATAGCACACTAAACTTGCATATAGAAATTTCACGCAGGCGACACAATCAGGATGGAAGCAGTGGATCGCTACGGGAAGGGCTATGTTGAAACCAATGAAGTCGTACATAACGGTTCATCGTCTTTATCAATGATGGGGAAATATCTTGAATGTTGTTCAAAGAAAACAGACAGACAACACAATAAGTTCTGCTAGCACATTCCTTTGACGTACAGCCCTTTCTAAAAAAGTTCAGGTACAAAATTAGAACAGGTCACAATCAAATGTAATGGCATATCAGTGCTTCACTCCCATTGCTCGGATTTAACTAGTACTGCCTCCGTCCGGGAAAAGTTATCCACGGGGTAGTGTATTTGTTTTTTTGCAAAAAAAACCCGCAGAGTTATAAACACGTCACAAAGAAGTCCATCTCCTTCCTTCCTCCTCCCCCGTCGCCCGTGCCTTGCAGCCATCGCCGGCTACCCACCTGCTCCGCCGCCCGCCTGGATCTGCGCCGCGACAAACACCAGAACCGTGGCCCAGCCTGCGACCAACAACAGCACCGCCACCCGCTTGCAACTGTGCCGCGGCTTACCACCTGCACCGTCCGCCGTGAAGGCGACCTGCGCCGGCGCCCTCCTCGAGCTACGCTGCCGGCCCCGTTGAAGGTCGCCGCCCACGTTCGCCGACCTTCGCCGCCCACCTACGCCTCCTATTTCGTCCGCTTCGGCCGCCGGCGCCGTGGACAATTCCGGACACTCCCGCCTCTCATACTGCTACTGGTGGACGACGCCGGCGCCGTGGACCTCTGATGCTGCTTTTGCCTTTTCCCCTGGCTCGCCTCTGCTGCCACTCCCGCCTGTGCTGGTGAGTCTGCCCCACCCGCCTCTGCTACTGCTGCTGTTCAATTTGTTGTTGTGAGTCTGAATTTGCTGTTCTCAGTACAGGCGGAGAAAATTCAGTCAGGGGATACAAAGCTAGAGAAATAATCCAGGACAAAGGCTGTACACTGCTGCTAAATGATGAACAGGTTATAGTGAAAATTTAGTTTGATGCCATCAAATTCATTGAGTAATACTCTTGGCATTCTTGGAGATCTGCTAGTTTTTGGAAGTTTTTCTTGCTACAGTTAACTGAAAATGTTCAGTGTTCCAATACTGTAGAGAAACTACAGTGCCTGTAATTCAGTTATGACTCCTTCACTGAAACTGTAGTGTTTGCTAAAACTGATATGTAAACTAAAGGAGTTTGTGATTTGCAGAAGTTGTAGCATACTCCAACAAGTGATAAATGCACTCAAAAGTTCACTAAGAAAATGCAGAGGCTGCTCCCTTGTTACTGAAAGTTTTCTAGAGTGATAAATGCACGCAAAACAAGTTCAGTTAACTGTTACTATTGCTGTATGAATTCCAACCAGGTCAATTTGTTGTCAATTACTCTATAATACTCAACCAGGTTTATGCAAAATGAAGATCAACCATGTTTATTTGGATTTATTTGAATCATTTGAATTTATTTGCTTTATTAGGATTTATACACCATTTGTCCAATTGCAAACATACCTAAAGTTTCCAATTGTCCAATTTCTGTCATTCATTTTACAAAGAGCTAAGCATAGCCATGACTCTTCCCTAAATATTCCTGCAGAATCAATTCAAGCAGCACAAAACTGAAAACTGAAAACTGCCACAACCCCTTAACTAAGAGTTGATAAAAACATGCCCCTAAAATTGGAATTATTTGAATTAGCTAGGTTTATTCTTCTTCATATACATAAAAAGATGAATATTGTTCGTCTACTAGCTACTTCAAATTTAGAACTGAATAAACACTTGTCATCTTCAGTAAACACTTGTAAATCTAGAGTGGTTTTAAACTTAGAATGCACCAAGTACTAATATCCTTTGCCAGGCTACACACCATCGACTTGGAGTAGACAGCAAGATTCATAGAGACATGCATGCTTCAATAGACTTGTGAATGCTAGCAAAGTGATAAGTAAAAACTTGGATGTTCTCAGAAATATAACACTAGAGGACATTAAGTGAACTGGCCTGTATGCTAAAGGCAAGTGTCGGTGTCAAAACCGGCAGATCTCGGGTAGGGGGTCCCGAACTGTGCGTCTAGGCCGGATGGAAACAGGAGGAAAGGGACACGAAGTTTTACCCAGGTTCGGGCCCTCTTGATGGAGGTAAAACCCTACGTCCTGCTTGATTAATATTGAAGATATGGGTGTTACAAGAGTAGATCTACCACGAGATCAGAGAGGCTAAACCCTAAAAGCTAGCCTATGGTGTGATTGTATGTTGTGATTGTTGTCCTACGGACTAAAACCCTTTGGTTTATATAGACACTGGAGAGGGTTAGGGTTACACAAGGTTGGTTACAAAGGAGGAGATATCCATATACGTATTGCCTAGCTTGCCTTCCACGCCAAGTAGTGTCCTATCCGGACACGAGATGAAGTCTTCAATCTTGTATCTTCATAGTCTAACAGTCCGGCCAATGGAGATAGTCCGGCTGTCCGGAGACCCCCTAATCCTGGACTCCCTCAGTAGCCCCTGAATCAGGCTTCAATGACGATGAGTCCGACGCGCAGTTGTCTTCGGCATTGCAAGGCGGGTTCCTTCTCCGAATACATCACAGAAGAATTTGAATACGAGGATAGTGTCCGACCATGCAAAATAAGTTCCACATTCCATCATAGAGAGAATAATGTTTTCGCAGATCTAATTTGCTAGCTTATTTTAGCAACACGACGTTACGTCATGGCCCGGTGATTATTCGAACCGTTTCTTTTAACCAGCCCCGCACATAACGCGAGGCAGTTTTTTCGACACGTCTTGTCAAAGCAGAGATCGTGTCCCCTTATTATGGGATTTTCATCAATACGGGCGTGGGTAACCCAACCGCGCCATCAATTGCGGCGCTTGGGGGATAAGCGAGTTTTACCAGGCAAGTGGGGACACTTAATTCTATCCGCCCATATAAAGGGATAAGGATTCACCTTCCTATCCACGCCTTCTTCCTCCTCTGCTCATCCGCTCCCGCACACTCGAGCTCTAGCTCCCAAGAGCTCACTTCCATCTCAACCTTTTCCAACCATGTCCGGAGCGGGAGGCAAGTGGATGGTCTCCTCCGTCACGGAGGGAGACATCAAGAAGCTGAGGAGAGCCGGATACCTGCCCGACGACATCGCGCACCGGCTCCCAGATGAGGGACAACTCATCCCCACCCCCCGAGCCCCCTGAGAGGGTGGTATTCCTCACCCATTTCCTCCGCGGACTAGGATTCCCTCTCCATCCCTTTGTCTGGGGGCTCATGTTTTATTACGGCCTGGATTTCCACGATCTGGCCCCGAACTTCATCCTCAAAATCTTGGCGTTTATCGTCGTGTGCGAGGCCTTCCTCCGCATCAAGCCCCACTTCGGCTTATGGCTGAAGACCTTCAATGTCAAGCCGAATGTAGTGAGCGGCCGCCAAGCGGAGTGCGGAGGCGCCATGGTGGGCAAGATGCCCAACATCACATGGCTCGAGGGCACCTTCGTGGATACCATAAAGGGGTGGCAATCGGGGTGGTTCTATATCACCGAGCCAGGCGACCCCGCATGGGTAGAGGCCCCCGAGTTCCGATCTGGCATCCCCATGCAGCTCACCTCCTGGAAAGAGAAGGGCCTGTCCTGGGGTAATTCAAAAGAGCTGACCAGATTCCAGTCATGTATTCAGAACATGGTGGACAAGAAGCTCAAGCTTGTCAATATAGTCCAGGTTATGCTCGTCCACCGGATACTCCCGTGCCAACAACGGGAGTGAGGGAGTCCTGAATTAGGGGGTATCCGGATAGCCGGACTATACCTTCGGCCGGACTCCTGGATTATGAAGATACAAGATTGAAGACTTCGTCCCGTGTCCGGAAGGAACTTTCCTTGGCGTGGAAGGCAAGCTTGGCGATACGGATATGCAGATCTCCTACCATTGTAACCGACTCTGTGTAACCCTAGCCCTCTTCGGTGTCTATATAAACCAGAGGGTTTTAGTCCGTAGGACGAACAACAATCATACCATCGGCTAGCTTCTAGGGTTTAGCCTCTCTGATCTCGTGGTAGATCTACTCTTGTACTACCCATATCATCAATATCAATCAAGCAGGACGTAGGGTTTTACCTCCATCAAGAGGGCCCGAACCTGGGTAAATCATCGTGTCCCCTATCTCCTGTTACCATCCGGCCTAGACGCACAGTTCGGGACCCCCTACCCGAGATCCGCCAGTTTTGACACCGACATTGGTGCTTTCATTGAGAGTTCCTCTGTGCCGTCGCCATCAGGAAGGATGCCTCATCCCGTCTTTAAAGACAGCATCGTTGCTAAGGGAGCTTTGGCTGCCGGCCAAAATCTCCGGCTAGGTGGTTTCCTTATGACCCCTTGTTCGGTTGCTGCGCCGATGATGATCTCTCGGGTCATCGAAAGCAATCTTCACGTCAGCTCAGAATTCGCCGAGCAGCTAGATCCAATGGAGCTCTCTTCCCTAAACGAGCTCTTGGATTGCATCGCCACCCTGGGAGTCGCTACGGATTACAACCAGATTGGGCCTAAACCCGATCAGAGAGAGATTAACTCTCCCCAGGTCACCCATCACATTGCCGTGGTAGAGGGAAAGTGCGGCGACCCTTCATATATCTTAAGGACTAGCTATGTCCGGATTCCCGATCCCTCCAAGCCGGATACCCGCGGAGGGGAGGACATCACTCAAGACCTGAACTTAAAGTCAGGCGACGGGCTAGATACATTGGACAGCATCCAAGAATCCATATTTCCGAGTTCGTAAACTCCTTGGCCCCTGGGTCTCTGATTGGGTGAGGTTTCGGATTTGTTTCCACCCATCCACCCGTACATAAGCAATCTATCCCAAATTAGGCAAGAGCCCGAAGAAACAGTGCATATTTACTGGGTCAGATTCCTCCTGGTTATGAACAGGATAAAGGACTGCCGCGAGGAAGACGCAATTTCATTCTTCTGCAATAATTGCACGGACAAGGGAATCCTTAACGCCATAAGTCGCCGTGATATTACACGCTTCGCTAACTTGGCGTCCATAGTACGAAAGTACTGTGCGATGGAAAGCGCCTGGAAAACCAAAATAAAATTTTGGGACAATCCGGCCTTGAATACAAACCCAGTCCGAAATAAAAGGGTGCATCATCGCCAGACACCCGGGTTCAATACCAAAAAGCAAAAGCCCTCTACAGGGCACGGAACCGTACTGGAAGGATGGCTTGGTGGACCCTGTAAAATTCACAGTGCAGAGGGCGCCACACCAACTCACAGCCTTAGAGCATGTTGGATACTCTGGCAGGTGGCAAAAATTGGCGAAGATCTTCTAATTCCAGAAACCACAGAAAGCCACCCTAGAGAAACCAGTACGGTATTAACAGTCTTCGAGACTTTCGCATCAAATAATATGCGAAAAAGAACACTCCACGGCCTTGCCAAAGTCTACCAAGTAGCAACACTAAACCCATGGAGTGACACGGCTATTACTTTTAATGCCATAGATGAACCTAAATTATGAACAGCCCGAGCACCAGCCGCATTGGTCCTCAATCCAATAGTGGACGGCTTTCGTCTTACCAAGGTACTCATGGATGGCGGCAGCGGATTGAAACTCATTTATGAGGAAACCCTTAAAAATGGAAATAGACTGGAACCGCATTGAGCGAAGCAGCACAACCTTTAGAGGAATAATCCCCAGTCGGGAAGCGCGCTGTACAGGAAAAATCACACTAGATGTGGTCTTCAGCACGCCAGATAATTACAGGTCCGAAGAGGTCACGTTCCAGGTGGCCCCGTTCAGTAGCGGATATCACGCTCTGCTAGGGCGGGAAGCGTTTACATTCTTCCAAGCAATACCCCATTACGGGTACATGAAGCTCAAGATGCCCGGGCCTAACGGAATCATCACTCTCGCTAGTGATCCGGACATAGCACTCCATGCTGAAAACAAGACAGCCGCACTGGCCCTTGAGGCACTATCGGAAGCCCTAGCGGCTGAGGAACTGACTGCGCTGCGCTCCATGGTGAATAGGGACGATGTGATACTTGATAAAAGATCCAAGTCCACCTCCTTTAATCCGGTGGACGAAATAGTCAAATTCCAGGTCCATCCAATGGACCCCAATAAAACAGCTTCCATCGGGGCACAGTTAAACCTTGATGTAGACGCCGCACTGCGAGAGTTCCTATGAGAGAACTGGGACATTTTCACCTGGCACCCTTTAGACATGCCAGGAATCCCACGCAGGCTAGCCGAACACAGCTTAAATATCCTAAAAGGATTCAAGCCAGTCAAACAGGCTCTTCCGTGTTTTTCCGAACCTAAGAGACAGGCCATGGGAGAGGAACTTGCCAAGCTATTGGAGGCCAGATTCATCAAAGATATAAAACACCCGGACTGGCTAGCAAACCTGGTGATGGTACCAAAGAAGGACAAATCCTGGTGCCTGTGCGTTGACTTCAAAGACCTTAACAGGCTTGCCCAAAGGATCCCTTCCCTCTCCCCCGCATCGATCAAATTATCGACGCTACCGCAGGACATGATTCTTTGTGTTTCCTCGATGCATACTCCGACTACCATCAAATAAAGATGGCGGAGTCAGACCAAGCCGCAACAGCATTCATCACACCATACGGCCCCATTCTGCTTCAACACAATGCCCGTCGGGCTCAAAAACGCCGGCGTAACATATCAGCGCATGATTCAGACATGTCTGGCAAACCAGATCGGCAAAACAGTGGAGGCATACATAGATTATGTGGTCGTTAAAACAAGACATGTCGAATCTCTAGTAGACGACTTGAGGCTAACATTCGATAACCTCTGAACATACGACATCAAGCTCAACCCGGAAAAATGCGTTTTCGGCGTTCCAGCCGGAAAGCTCTTGGGCTTGATTGTGTCTGGTAGAGGAATTGAAGCAAATCCAGCCAAGATCCGAGCTCTGTCACAATTGGGTATCCCGAAGGACCTCAAACAAATACAAAAATTAACCGGATGCGTGGTGGCTCTAAGCCGCTTTATCTCCCGCTTGGGAGAAAAGGCCCTACCCCTTTACCGCCTCCTTCGGTGCACCGAACACTTTGAGTGGACGGATGTAGCCACAGCCGGACTCGACGAAATAAAGGCCATCTTGGCAACAAACCCAGTCCTGGCCGTGCCAAACATTGGCGAACCAATGCTATTATACATTGCAGCAACCCATCAGGTCGTAAGCGCAGTGCTCGTGATCGAACGAGAAACGGACGGACACAAATTCCCCCTTCAAAATCCGGTCTACTATGTGTCCACTGCCCTTACTCCGTGCAAGTCACGGTACCCGCATTATCAAAAGATTGCGTACGCGGTATTTATGGCATCCCGGAAGCTGCGACACTACTTTCAAGAGTGTTCAATAAAAGTAGCCTTAGAAGTGCCACTTAACGATATTATAAACAACCGCGATGCGAAGGGCCGGATTGCAGAATGGGCCATTGAGCTCCTCCCGTTTGACATAACTTACAAGCCACGGTGAGCTATCAAGTCGCATGTTTTGGCCAACTTCGTCGCAGAATGGACGGAGCCCGAACTCCCTAAAGAGTACGACACATATTCAAACTGGGTCATGCACTTCAACGGCTCCAAAATGTTGGCCGGTCTAGGGGCTGGTGTCGTTTTGACGTCCCCCACAGGAGAAACAGTTCAATACGTACTCCAGATAATGTACATAGACTACAACAATGCAGCCAAATATGAGGCCCTTTTACATGGTCTCCGGATGGCAGTATCCATGGGCATTCAACGCCTAGAGATGCGCGGGGACTCGAACCTCGCAATATCCCAAATAAATGGAGACTTTGATGCCAAGGATCCAAAAATGGCAGCTTATTGAAACGCCGTCCTAAAAATGTCAGCTCGATTCGAAGGGCTCGAATTTCACCATATAGCCTGGGAAAATAATCAGGCGACAGATGTCCTGGCACGCATCGGTGCAAAACGCGATGTAGTCCCCCCCCCAACATCTTCCTGGAAAGGCTGTTCAAGCCATCCGTATTATGGGAAGGGGAACCCGGCAATAACAGCCCGGACCCAACCGCACTGCCCGACACCGAACACTCTGACACAATTGGAGGCTCTACCAATGAAATAACACCTACAGCCCACGTAATAATGGCCGTCATCGCCCCGTAGATAGAACCATTCCTCGCCTACCTTACTAGGCAGGAACTCCCCGAGGATCAAAATGAGGCATGCTGCATAGTGCGGCGATCTAAAGCCTATAAAGTCCATGAGGGAGAGCTTTATAAGAAAAGCACTACCGGAGTCCTTCAAAGGTGCATCTACGAAGAGGAAGGGCGGAACCTCCTGGCTGAAATTCATGCCGGACTCGGCGGTCATCACGCTGTAGCTCGGTCCCTTGTAAGCAATTCCTTCCATACAGGCTTTTATTGGCCGACTGCCCGGGCAGACGCCCAGGACTTAGTCCAACGATGCGTCGGTTGCCAGCTTTTTGCAAACCAAAGCCATATGCCACCCACCACCCTCCAAACTATCCCCATCACTTGGCCCTTCGTGGTCTGGGGGCTTGACATGGCTGGACCCCTCAAAGGCGGAACCCACAAGAGAAAATACTTACTGGTCATGGTGGATAAGTTCACCAAATGGATAGAAGCCAAGCCTGTTAAGACGGCCGAATCCGGACCGGTGATAGACTTTATATCCGGGGTTGTACACCATTACGGCGTCCCCCACAGCATCATCACTGATAACGACATGAAATTTACGGCCGATGAGGTAAAACTCTGGTGCAAAAACATGGGCATCAAGATCGATTATGCTTCCATCTATCACCCACAAACTAACGGCTAGGTCGAACGTGCAAATGGTCTTATCATGAGCAGCATCAAACCCAGATTAGTGCGGTCCCTTAAGGAATCTAATATGCACTGGGTCGAGGAGCTCGACTCCGTACTCTGGGGGCTGCGGACCACGCCGAATCGCACCACCGGATACACACCATTCTTCATGGTGTACAGCGCAGAGGCAGTTTTGCCCTGCGACATAATTCATGACTCACCTCGAGTGCGCATGTACGAAGAAAGAGAAGCCGAGCTCGATCGGCAGGACAACTTGGACGCCTTGGAGGAAGAGCGTGACATGCCAAAAGCCCGTTCCGCATTCTATCAACAGCAGGCTCGAAGATACCAAAGCAGAGAAGTACGGGCCAAAAATTACAACGTTGGCGAATTAGTTCTATGCTTGCCGGACAAGAAAAAGGACAAACTCAAGCCCAAGTGGGAAGGTCCCTTCATAATTGACCAAGTCCTCACTGGTGGAGCGTACCGCCTACGAGATGCATCGGATAACCGACTTGAGCCGAACCCATGGAACACAGCCCGTCTACGAAGATTCTATGCCTAGCGCCGGACTCTGTGTTCGTCTCCTTCCTCTGTCCATTTTTTATATACTTTCTGTCTTACATTTCTCTCCTTCTCCTCTCTCTCTCTTATAGCCTTTAAAGGCTCATAAAGTGACGTGCTATCCGCGCTCATTAAACCTGGGGGCTTCTTTAAATAGAAGCTTATTTATACAGGCTTCATGCCCAACACATGTGTCACGCTTCCGCATGTACCTTTTATTCGCCATTATATGCATCGATATGACTTAAGTTTTGGCCAAGATGGGTTGCCTGGCTCCTGTGCTTACCCCTACGTTCCCGATTGTTACTGCCGGGTCAGCCGGATGTGTACCTCAGACTGGGTGAAGCCGAAAGCTAGCGTTCTTAAGGGAATATTCGGTCGGTGAACTAAAGATGATCTTTATTTTATTTTATCTATATGCCCCCAGATGTTTTTCCTGCGCCTCTTTTCGCAGAATGGACATGCACTTTAGGGCATGCCTCCCAGGGAAAGGAACCCCTAACGGAACTATTCTCCCTGGAAGATGTTTCTTACTAACCATGTAATATAACATAACAAGATGGGCACTTGTTTGTTCAAGCACTAATGACCCCTACGCCTGGTCTCCATGCATACCCCGGTTCTTATATAACCGCGAGGGTATTCGGACACACTCCGGATCGTCAGGTCCCGAGGTTGAAGTGAAAAGGTCGGCCATGACAAACGATCTACAATCTGGCTAGAAGGCATTACACATGTCAATTATAATTACATAGTCAATCTGACTGATTGTATTCCTCTTCAATACCATCTAACAGGCTATCTAGTTTATAGTCTTGTTGGGAATACTTTGCGGCCAATTCTACTTGGCCGTATACTAAGCTCACAGGGATCTCCTTCCCATCGGGCCCCATGGGTCCGACCTTGGCCATGTGGTTTGGGTCAGCCTTCGTGTACCGCGTCTTCACCATGGCCTAGGCCTCCCTGGCACCTTGACGGCAGGCCGACATCTTCCACAATCGGAAGCGCCGCCGTGCTCCCTTCAGCTTCTCTACAAGCTCTCCAAGGCCTTCGGGCATGGAGACGGATGGCCACAAGGCCTGGGCGACGCTTTGCATCACCTGCCGAACTCGCTCGTGCAGTTGTGAGAGCTCGGGAAGAAGGTCACCCGTAGAACCGGGCATTTCCTCTGCAAGACGACCTGTTAGAATACCTACAGACATTACTCTATTAGTCGACTTCCTCGCCGAACTCTTTTCTCAAAGTTTGTTTAAGAACTTACTATATATGCTGCGTCGAAGCCACTGATTCTCCTTCACGAAGTCTAACAGCTGGGCACAAACATCCTTCAGTTCAACGCCCAGCTTGGTGTTGGCATCTTGGAGATCGTTCTTCTCCCGCCTAACCTTTGTCAGCACGCTCTCACCAGCCTTCAGTTGGCATTAGAGTTGTTGCTCTACCGGATTTAATCCGGTGCCATCTGCAATTTCATTTGTCAGATTTGCACCCACGCCGCACTTCACAAAATACTTATCTTTCGAAGCGTATATTACCAGAGGGGGTCTCCTGGGCTCCCCTGTCATGGCTAGTGTGGCCTCAAGTTGGGCTTTGCACTCTTCAGCTCCTGGGAAAGTAGGGTATTCTTTTCTGTAAGAACCTGCATAACAAATGATCCTTAAATCAGTTATTCTAACTGTTTCAAGTCTCGGGGGCTACTGGTATATATATAATTACCAAAATTTTCTTACCCGTATGTCCTTTACATATTGCTCCGTGGCTCTGGCTAGACCATTTTGAGCGGCACGGAGGTACGCATCTCCCGAATTGAAGGCATCCAATGCCTCTTGGGAGAAACAAGCATCGCGAAGAACTGTCCGGCGACGCCTGTGGTTCATGGCACTCTCCACCTCGGAATTGGTGGCAGATAGCCTGTCCGCATCCTTTGTCGGAGGAGCGTCCGATGCGCGCCTTGTGTTCACCTCCACTATCGGACCAGGCTTTGGAGCCTGGCTGGTGGAGGCGCGACTAGCAACCTCTCCGGATATAGTCCGGCGAGGTCTCTTCATCCTGAAGAGAGCACGAGCGTTAATATGCCTCAAAGGAATAACACCTGGGAATAAGATGGCGCGCTATACCTTTGCGCCGGCGCCTGAGTCCGGACCGCACTTCTTTTCAGCCCGCGGGGCCTTGCCGCCCCTCATTGGCTAGTCGCCGCAGGCTCGGCCTCCCATCTCAGGGACCTCCCCTGCAAAACACGGTTGTCATACGACAATCGGAAACACGCGAGGATAGATCCCTTTTCAAAGTGCTGGGACTTAGGTCTCAGTTACCTGCGAGGCTGGGAGTAGCCCTGGGTAATCGGCCGTAATGGCCACCAAGGCATTGTCCTTCCTCAATTGATGAAACACCCCATCAATCAGCTCCACAGATAAGTCCGGATCCTCTTGAGAGGTCAGGTCGAGGGACTCTCCAGGATCCTCGGGTTGTGGAGGAGGGTTGTTTATTTCTTTAATAGCCTGGCGCAGTTCCTACGTTGAAGTCGTTAGACTAAATATTTAACGATTGGAATATAAAACAGATGGGCAAGTAAAAGTGTCCACTTACCCAACTTGGGGGATTGTACATAGAAAATCCACCCTGTGGGTTGACGCGGAGAAATTCGTCCTCTTCTCCCTTGTACAAAGCGGACAAGGTCTTTATTAGAGCGGCAGCCGAATTCGGCCCCTTATGGCCATGGCGGGTGGCGTCGTCCTCCCCGTTGAAGTCCCACATGGGGCGGCCTCTATACTGAAGCGGCTGCACCCCTCGCATGATGCATGCGGCCATGACCCCGATCATGGTCAGTCCGGAATGAGCTAACAATCTTATCCGGCACATCAGGTAAAGGACGTCCTTGTCACTTTCCCTCTGAGGGCTCCGTGGATGCCAGCTTAGGCGCTTCTTTAGGGGAGCACTGTCAAACTCAGGGAGGCCGATCCGGACAGGATCCGGCAGCGGGACGTCCTCTATATAGAACCATTCCGAAGGCCAGTCCTCAGACGCCTTCTTTGGGGTTCTGGATAGATATCCGGTCCCGGCGATGCGCCACACTTCGGCTCCGCCCACTTGATATATTAACCCCTTCTCAGAACGGGGCACGAGGCAGAATAGCCTTTTCCACAGCGCGAAATGAGCCTCGCAGCCCAAAAATAGCTCGCAAAGGGCTACGAAGCCCGCGATATGCAATATGGAGGCAAGCGTGAGGTTGTGCAGCTGGAGGCCATAGAACTCCAGGAGCCCCCGGAGAAACGGATGAATTGGAAATCCGAGCCCTCTTATTAAGTGAGGGACAAGGCATACCCGCTCTCCTTTGGAGGGATTGGGGGCGCTCTCCGCTTGCTCTCCGCCATTATAGGTGGAAAGTCCGGCTTGAACCGGAACCATATAGGCCTAGGGGAGAAATCCCTTGGCCTGGAGCGTCACTAGCTTGCTGTGCGGGATGGAGCACCTCTTCCAATCTCCAGGCTGAGGGCTGGAAGGGCGAGAGGAGGAGCTGCGGCAGCCGGCCATGATGGAATGGACCTCTGTCGGATACGCTGTGATGAATACTCGCGGATGGGAGAAGATGTGGTTTGGATCTAAATCCTCGTCCCCTTAAATAGGCAGCTCATTCACGCGGCTAGGGGTGTAAATATAAAAAAACACCCTGACTTTTCGTATTTGTTTGACACGTGGAAAACGACCATTATTGGGCGTGGAAACCAAGGAGCACTACATTTACAAGAAACCGGACACTATTCAACAGGTACACGGAATTTGGAGGAGAACCCGCCTTGCCATGCCGAAGACAATTTGCGCGCCGGACTCATCGTCATTGAAGCCTGGTTCGGGGGCTACTAAGGGAGTCCTGGATTAGGGGGTGTCCGGATAGCCGGACTATACCTTCGACCGGACTCCTGGATTATGAAGATACAAGATTGAAGACTTCGTCCCGTGTCCGGAAGGGACTTTCCTTGGCGTGGAAGGCAAGCTTGGCGATATAGATATGCAGATCTCCTACCATTGTAACCGACTCTGTGTAACCCTAGCCCTCTCCGGTGTGTATATAAACCGGAGGGTTTTAGTCCGTAGGACGAACAACAATCATACCATAGGCTAGCTTCTAGGGTTTAGCCTCTCTAATCTCGTGGTAGATCTACTCTTGTACTACCCATATCATCAATATCAATCAAGCAGGATGTAGGGTTTTACCTCCATCAAGAGGGCCCAAACCTGGGTAAAACATCATGTCCCCTGCCTCCTATTACCATCCGGCCTAGACGCACAGTTCGGGATCCCCTACCCGAGATCCGCCGGTTTTGACACCGACAGGGAGTTTACCTTGTGGGAGTTCAATCCGGCGCAGCACCAAACTCTGAACAGGCTCTTCGATACGACTCAAGAAGATGCCTGGAGGGTGGTGTTCAAGAGCGCCGAGGTCCCTCCCCCATTACCGAGGATCGTGGATTCAGCGCGAAGCGCCACGCCAGTGCGGTAAGTTGTTTTACCTTTTACAGGATATTTGTTTTCTATATAGATTGGCTCTACGCGGGATCTAAACTCCCGTGCCGTTAACAGGACTAGAAGAAGATGGCCAGACAAATCGACTGTCCGGGTCCCTTGCCCGAAGGCCCTGCAGACGCCCTTCTGGCAAAGATGTTGACTCCGACCCCTTACAAGGTGCCGAAGAAGACCAAGAAGGCCAAGGGAGCTCGAAAGAGTTCCCAACGCCAGGCGTCGTCGGACTCACCATCCGATGACTCTACGGCGCACCCTTCCCCTGAAGACGAGGAAGATGAAGAAGAGGCTCCCCCACCGACTGGGGGAGACAAGAAAAGGAAGGCCGCCCCAACTGGGGAGGCCAGAGGGTCCAAGAAGGGAAGGACGCTCCTTCCGGATAGCTCCACCGCCGCCGATGAAAGTGAAGGCGAGTGGTTGCCCAGGGCCAGACCCCAGGGGAGATCGTAAGTATTCGGATAACAAAGTAACCCATAGGATTCCTTTGTCATATTGCCTTCCCTAATGCCGGACTCAATTGTGCAGGCCGCCCCGAGCCAATATCGAGGTATCCTCGGACGGCTCCCTGGGCTCGTCGGACATGGATAGCGATCCAGTCCCGAACGCCACCTCCCCTCATCCAGCCGAAGATGCCGAGGTGCTGTCTCAAGAGGCACCGGATCGAGGGGGGACAGTCCCAGAGGCGCCTCAAGGCGACCTTCCGGACTCTGGGAGCCGATAGGACGGGGTCCCCGAGAGCTCCGAGTTCGGCCCTCAGCCGAACACCGCGCCGGACCCTCCAACGGTTCCGAGCTCTGGCAGACAGTCCCCTTCTAAGGGGGGTGAAACGCCTGTGCCGGTGACCTCTGTCCATCCAGAGGCGCCGGGCACTATGTTGGAAGTGCTTCGCAGTGCTTCCATCGAGGAGGAGCACCGCACTATCATGAGTGCGGTGATCTAGAAGGTTCAGTCCGCCAAGAGCGGATTGACTGAAGCCTGTACTAGCCTTCTAACAGGCTTCGAGGTAAGTGTTTTAAAATGTAGTAGAAGTATTACCGCATAGACAGTAGCCCCTGATGCTTTGTTCAGTGTTCGCAAAGAAAAGCCGAACAGAGGATCAAAGAATATCGCAGGAGTCTAATATAAGTATGTCAATATGCATATGCAGGCTTCTCTGTTGGCGTCTGCCGCACTAACTGCGGAGGTCACCGTACTGAAGCACGACCTCGATGGGTCAAAGAAAGAGCTCGGCCTTGTCAAGAGGCAGCTCGAGGAGAACGAAGGTAAGTAATACCCCGTCTATAGATATATGTATATAAAAAAGGACGCGATTGCAAAATGACAGGATCATTGTATGTTTTGCCAGGGGCCACGACCGAGGTGGCGACCCTGAAGCAAGCGCTGACCAAGGCCGAAGAAACAGCGGCCAAGGAGCACACCGAGCGAGAGAGGCACGAGGCTCGGGTGGGCGAGGTGCAGCAAGAGCTCCAGGCTCTCGTGACGAAGCACGAGGCGTTGGAGCTTGACTTGAAGACGCGAGAGTCTGAGCTTGCCACGGCCCGTGAGAGCGTGAAGAGTGCCAAGGCTGAAGCCCAAAAGGCCCTCCAAGAGATCGACGCGGTGAAGAAGATAGCGGTGAGTAAGGCTTTCTATATGCAAAGCAAGCATGTAAAAGTAATTTACCAATTACTTACCTGAATCCGGAGCTCTTCAGGAGCATTCGCAGATTTGCCCCGCAGTGTGTCTGATGCCGCACAATTTTACCAGGCCGAGGATGCAAGCTCGACGGAGAAGCTATTTTGGTCTCAGTATGCTGAGGCCGAACATCCGGTGCCAATGAGCGACAAGCTGAAGCAGATGGTTGAGCTGCATAAGGCGGCCGGTCAGGCCATGAAGGGCCTCATAGTCTAGCTGTGGCCTGGCGACGCCCTTCCGAACAGCTTCTTCGGCCTGGTGAGGCGGCTTGTGGATGCCTGCCCACGGCTGGAGGTCGTCAAGCGATCCGTCTGCGTTGAAGGAGCACGTTGGGCTTTCGCCCGTGTCAAAACGCAGTGGGTCAAGCTAGACGTCGTGAAGCTGATCAAGGAGGGGCCGCCGGAGGGCAAGGAGCACCGCCACCCCGAGATGTACTATGAGGGTGTTCTGCCGGGCGCCCGTCTTATCTCGGATGAGTGTTCACAAAATGTAATATTGGAATGAGACTTCCTCGTTTTTTATCCTGTGTGATGAAAACTTGTTTCATATGCGCTATGCAATGCTTGTGTGAATTTAAAATATTACCTTCTGTTTGCCTGTTTATCCAATCTGAGAGATGGCTAGTCCTCGGCTTCTGCCCCCATACCACGAGTGCTGGGGTGTTCGGGATAAACCTGAGCACTCTTGTTCCCATGTTTGGGTCCTCCGAGGGAGGTGCTCAGCACAATGAACAAGGCAACCGGACTAATAATGCTTTATCACTCTCACTTAGCCATAGAATTCTATAATTTTAAATTTCGGCGAAGCCCCTGGTATTCGGAAGGCCGAATTCGGGGTGCGATACACGCCTGTAAGCTGGACAGAGCCGGCCCCTCGCCCTAAGCGGCATAAGTCTTTAGGGACTCGAATAACCTCGCCGAACAGCGACCAGTCTCACGCCTTATCATGACAGTCAGTTTTAGCTTTCTCTACTAAGGTGCTCAGCCCGGCAGAACCGGGGCACAATCGCAGTAGTTCTCCTAGCGCTACCTTAGCCGATAGAGCGGAACATAAGGTACCAAAACATAGGAGCCAGGCAAACCCAACATTTGACCAAAGACATGATTCGGAGCTAATGCATATAATGCTATAAGTTCGGGGTGCCGCACTTGTGAAAGTGTTCGGACTTTTCACACCATACTGTGGGTACGTAAGCCCCTGGTGCTTTGGCCGTACCAGAGTGTACGGTTGCAAGGCGTTGTTGATGAACATATAGATATATATAACAAGAATGCAATAATAGTCGTAATGTCATGCATTGTTTATTAAAAATTTGCATTACAACAGAGTGATACATATAGTGCAATAAGCAAAAGAGTAGGACTATGTCCCATCCAAGGGCGAGCTGAGGAATGATATGAAATCTGTAATCCACCTGGGAATTCTGTAGTTGTCTGCCTCCTTGGTTGCTGTATCATGTGTTCGGCAGTGGAGCGGCCGGACAATGTTTCCAGAGATTAAAGTCCTGAAAGAAGAAGAAAAATAACCAAACAGGAAGCCCCTAGTGCGGTTTAGGCCGCGTTTTGGGGCATGCCGCAGTTGTGCCCCCCCTCCCCACTTGTTCCCATGGTATTTATAATGCGTAATTATGTATGCGCGGCACGAATATCGCCGTTGGGCTGGGGTTGGGGTGGCCGCCGTATTGCTACGCGAGCTCAGATCGCGCCAGGCAGTCTGTTTTCCAATTTCCCCGAGCGTGCTTAAAGGTGTCCGGGCTTTAAAACGCCGAACTGGTAGATTGCCTTGAGAGGCTGCTTCGCGCTTCTGCTGCAAGGGCCGCGGTGTGCTCCTCTATTCGGAGAGAACGCTCTGTGTTTCCATTGACTGTAATAACTCCGCGAGGTCCTGGCATCTTGAGCTTGAGGTATGCATAATGTGGTACCGCATTGAATCTAGCAAATGTGGTTCGTCCGAGCAGCGCGTGATAACCACTGCGGAACGGGACTATGTCGAAGATTAACTCTTCGCTTCGGAAGTTATCCGGAGATCCGAAGACCACTTCCAGTGTAATTGAGCCTGTGCAGTGGGCCTCTACGCCTGGTATGACGCCCTTAAAGGTCGTTTTTGCGGGTTTGATCCTTGAGGGGTCTATACCCATTTTGCGCATTGTGTCTTGATAAAGCAGGTTCAGGCTGCTGCCGCCGTCCATAAGGACTCGAGTGAGGTGAAATTTGTCGATGATTGGGTCTAGGACCAGTGCGGCGAATCTGCCGTGACGGATACTAGTGGGGTGGTCCCTGCGATCGAAGGTGATCGGACAAGAGGACCAAGGGTTGAACTTTGGGGCGACAGGCTCCAACGCATATACGTCCCTGAGTGCACGCTTCCGCTCCCTCTTGGGGATGTGGGTTGCGTATATCATGTTCACCGTCCGCACTTGCGGGGGAAACCTCTTCTGTCCTCCAGTGTGCGGCTGCCGAGGTTCTTCCTCGTCATCGCTATGCGGCCCCTTGTCCTTGTTTTCGGCAATTAACTTGCCGGCCTGCTTGAACACCCAACAATCCCTATTGGTGTGATTGACTGGCTTGTCTGGGGTTCCGTGTATTTGACACGAGTGATCGAGTATACGGTCCAAGCTGGATGGACCCAGCGCACTTTGTTTGAATGGCTTTTTCCACTGACCGGGTTTAGAGCCTTTGAATCCGGCATTGACTGTTGTATCCTTAGTACTTTCGCCGCTAATGTGGTGCTTATGCTTGTTGCGATGTGACCTGCTATTGCCGTCCTTGGTATCTGAGGTACCATGGTTCTTTGATATGTTATTACTGAGAGCCAACCAGCTGTCTTCGCCCGCACAAAAGCGGTCATGAGCATCGTGAGGGCTGCCATAGATTTCGGCTTTTCCTGACCAAGGTGCCGGGCTAGCCACTCGTCTCGGATGTTGTGCTTGAAAGCCGCTAAGGCCTCCGCATCCGGACAGTCGACGATTTGATTTTTCTTTGTAAGGAACCGAGTCCAGAATTTCCTGGCCGACTCTTCTGGCTACTGAATTATGTGGCTCAAGTCATCGGCGTCTGGTGGTCGCACATAAGTGGCCTGAAAGT
This sequence comes from Triticum urartu, assembly GCF_003073215.2. Taxonomy (NCBI): domain Eukaryota; kingdom Viridiplantae; phylum Streptophyta; class Magnoliopsida; order Poales; family Poaceae; genus Triticum; species Triticum urartu. The sequence continues at coordinate 590,182,819 of NC_053025.1, forward strand.
TGTCGAGGAATGCGGCTTCCAGATCTTCCCAACAGCTAATGGAGTCCGCTGGCAAGCTATTAAGCCAATGATGCGCTGGTCCTTTGAGTTTTAGTGGGAGGTACTTGATGGCATGTAAGTCATCACCGCGGGCCATGTGGATGTGGAGGAGGAAGTCCTCAATCCATACCACGGGGTCTGTAGTGCCGCCGTATGATTCAATGTTTACAAGTTTGAAACCCTCTGGGAATTGATGTTCCATTACTTCGTCTGTGAAGCATAAGGGGTGTGCTGTGCCTCTATATTGGGCTATATCGCGACGCAGGTCGAATGGGTCCTGCCCGCTGTGTTCAGCCCGGCCGGATTTGCTTTTACTGTATCCGGCGTGATGTTTATCGTCTCGTAGAGTGGTGCGCCCTCGTGATCCGTAGATCGATCTTGAATGCTTTGCTTTGTCCTCCAATATGTCTCGCAGGTCTAGCTTATCTCCCCATGCCTTTTATTTGAATGGCGTTGGGGTGGAGACTGAGCTTTTGGCTGGAATGCCTCTCTATCGCGGCCACGGGGTGGCCGATCAGCCACTGCATACGCTTCTTCCTCCGGTCGGGGAAGTAACCTGTGCCTTGGATAACTCTTGGATGGACGCTCGAGTTTATATTGTTCGGCCACGAGGACTTCAGTCCATTTGTCAGCTAGCAGATCTTGATCAGCTTGAAGCTGCTGCTGCTTTTTCTTCAGGCTATTTGCCGTGGCCATAAGCCTGCGCTTGAAGCGCTCTTGTTCGACGGTATCCTCTGGAACGGCGAATTCATCGTCGCCGAGGCTTGCCTCGTCTTCGGAGGGGGGCATGTAATTGTCATCCTCCTCCTCTCCGCCAGCCGCTCTCTCAGGAGAGCTGGCTCCTTCATCCTCCTGTTCTAAATCTTGCTGGAGGGGATTGTTGTTGTCTTCGGCGCTATCCGGAGTGTTATTATCTCCTGTGCCGGTATCACCACTTTTGCTTTGGCGGGAGTTAGAGCGGCGCCGCTGACGTCGGCGCTTGGGTTGCTTCTTGGAGGGGTCATCCTCCGTTATCTCGTCCCCATTACCTTCATTGGGTGTATCCACCATGTATATGTCATACGACGAGGTGGCTGTCCAGTGCCCTGTAGGTGCTGGTTCATGTTCGTCTCCTACATCGTCGTCCATACTGTCGATGTCTTCAGAGTCGAAGTCGAGCATGTCGGTTAAATCATCGACAATGGCTACAAATTGGGTGGTGGGTGGGCGTCGAATTTCTTCGTCGTCTGCATCCCAATCCTGTTGGCCATAATCCGGCCAGGGCTCTCCTGACAAAGAGAGAGACCTTAGTGAATTCAAGATGTCGCCGAAGGGCGAGTGCTGAAAGATATCCGCGGCGGTGAACTCCATGATCGGCGCCCAATCAGATTCGATTAGCAGGGGCGCGGATGGTTCGGGTCCGGAAGAGAGTCCGGCACCTTGGAGTCACGGGCTGTGCAGAGGATTATGCTAGTGTTTGGCTCGATCGCCATCGGGACTGCAGCCCCTGAGGTGGTGTCTAGCCACCCGTCCTCGATTGGCGCAGTTGGCTCCGAGCTAAGGGTCGGAGCTGATGCGGGCACGGCCTCTGGAGTACCGTTCGGTGGCAGAGCTAGGTCATACCCATCGCGACAGTGCGGCGCGCCTGGCTGTGGCTCGAATCCGTCGAAGATCAAGTCCCCATGGATATTGGCCATGTAATTCAAACTTCCAAATCTGACCTGATGGCCAGGGGCGTAGCTTTCAATCTGCTCTAGATGGCCAAGCGAATTAGCCCGCAGTGCAAAGCCGCCGAATACGAAGATCTGTCCAGGGAGAAAAGTCTCACCCTGGACCGCATCGCTATCGATGATAGTAGGAGCCATCAAGCCTAACGGCGACGACACAGAGGAACTCTCAATGAAAGCACCAATGGCGGTGTCAAAACCGGCGGATCTCGGGTAGGGTGTCCCGAACTGTGCGTCTAGGCCGGATGGTAACAGGAGGCAAGGGACACGAAGTTTTACCCAGGTTCGGGCCGTCTTAATGGAGGTAAAACCCTACGTCCTGCTTGATTAATATTGAAGATATGGGTGTTATAAGAGTAGATCTACCACGAGATTAGAGAGGCTAAACCCTAAAAGCTAGCCTATGGTGTGATTGTATGTTGTGATTGTTGTCCTACAGACTAAAACCCTTCGGTTTATATAGACACTGGAGAGAGTTAGGGTTACACAAGGTCGGTTACAAAGGAGGAGATATCCATATACATATTGCCTAGCTTGCCTTCCACGCCAAGTAGAGTCCCATCCAGACACGAGACGAAGTCTTCAATCTTGTATCTTCATAGTCTAACAGTCCGGCCAATGGAGATAGTCCGGCTGTCCAGAGACCCCCTAATCCTGGACTCCCTTAGCAAGGAAATGCCACCTTCTTTTCTTCTTCGAGCAGTTGATGAATTGGCCTGTATGCTACAGCTACACATAGGTTCTGCAGAAAATGCACCAAAAGAGTTACACACAGGTGAAGTAAGTGGAAAGCAACATTTAATCTCCACTTCTTTTCTTTTGGTAGTGAAATTCAATCTGAATTTTGTATGCACAGAAAATGCACCAATACTGAACATTTATTCCCACCTCCACCACCATCTTGTCAGTTTTGACAGTGTGTGTATGGTGTAGTTTTGACGGCAGTATAATTATGCATCATGTAAACATTATGAGAATTATTAAGGGTTCAAATATCATGGTTAGTTTTATGTGAAAAAATATCATGGTTAGTTTTATGTGAAAAAATCATAAATGGAGTTACTCACTTGAAGTTACTATAGTTACTCACTTGAACTTACTGTAGTAGTGGCCAAAATTCAGAAAAGTTACTAAACAGCAGAAGTAGTGGCCAAAATTCAAAGTACTAAAAAGATTCTACACTAAATATACAGTGTTATCCATGTTCTGTATCCAGGACATTTTTTATCTGTTTGCATGCATAGGTCCCACCTATTTGGAAGGATGGGCACGTACACGAACAGGTATGACTCATCAGTCTAGCCGCATAGCCTTTTCGTTTAGTCTACCTAGCCGTCTAATCAACTGCCTGCACGCCACTTCTCCCATTTACTTCTCCATCGGGAACCGATTCTCCTCGGCTTCTTCACCTCCCCTTCGTCTTCATTTGCATCCAAACCCCACTGCGTTCACATTGTTTTAACCTCTTTAAATAATCATCTACTACTTCGGTTAGACTAGCCATCTAATCCTAATTCTCCAAACCATAGCCCTCTATTCCAGCGGTTCCAAATGGCGGAAGAGATCGAGCTGCAGGTTTTCAGCGTCCAACATGTCCTCGTCGAAGGCTCGATGCGCATAGTTGCCACCGTCACCATCCAGCCAAGGGTTGTTCGGGAGTGGATCAACAATGTATCCAACTCCCTCAAAAAGGTAGAGACGAGGGTCATCGATCTCGACGCCGAGTACACGGAGCGTGCCCCTGGGAAGATCCGGTGCACCGCCATCCTTTAGCTGTGCCACGAAGATGATGATTTGGTGTACCACATCATACACTCGCCCTCCATACCACGTGAGCTTCACGATTTCTTGTCTCGGGAGGACGTATACTTCTGTGGGGCAGCCATCGAAGGGGACAAACAGAAGCTGAAGCCGTACAACCTTGATTTGAAAAGCATCGCTGACCTACAAACCAGAATCAAAATTCCTGTAGAAGCTTGTAATAAACACACACCATTCCTATTCGACATAGCAAATTTTGTGCTTGGTACAAATCTTCAGAAGGGTGACAAGACGGTGGCATTAAGGTCGTCTGGATGGGAGAATTATCCCTTGACGTACGAGTGGTAAAATATGCTGCCCTCGATGCCTGTGTGAGTTTTGAGATAGTTGCAAGGTCCAAAGAGCTTGTTGCGAAGCCGTATCCCACAGAGAAAGAGAAGCAGAAGAAGAAGAAGAAGAAGAAGAAGAAGAATAAGAAGAAGAAGAAGAAGAAGAAGAAGAAGAAGAAGAAAAGAAGAAGAAGAAAAAGGCTGCACTAGCAGGAGGGCATTATGGATGGATGAACTATTTCCTCTCTTGTAAAAAAATTATTCCCTCTCGGTGTATATTGATATAGATGGACTATTTCGATGGTGTGCATGTCTTTGGAACAGAGTAGTAGCGTGGGTCCGCTTGACTATAAGGAACTATTTATCCGCATATATAGCTTTCTCTGCTACTCCTTCCAGTGATCGGTATGCAATGCATGTGTCCGTAGACATGACAGCTTGTGTGCATGACATGTGGGCCACCTAAAATGCAGCAAGCATCAAGTTTCTACCACAGCCACCCGCGATTCCCACGACGCCGCTCGAACCCATGAAGCCACACGTCCCCCGACCTGCGGCTCACCCCTCTTGGCCCCACTGCCCCTCTGCCTATGGGAGCATTACATGTGGACCAGTCACCTATCGGGTCCACATGTTATTGACTCAAAGGTAGGTGTAGTAAGGCGCTAAAGCTCAGCCCCGACGGCCCTGAGAGGGAAATGTAACTCCTGCGCCAGGGCTTGTGGTGCTCCCGCAGCACGAACTCATGCCAAACTCGAGATTTGTTTCTTTACTATACATGCACGCAATGACTTAATGGACATTGTAATCTCAACATGTGATGGGGAGCTCTAAATTTGAATTTGAAACTTATAAAACGAAAAGATTCAAAACAAATAAACCGGGAGAGAGGGAGTATATTGTAGGATGTGTCCCATACAAAATAAGTCCCCTGGTTTGTCACCGCAAAGATGCGGTTAGAAAGGAGCACAGAGTCTTCCTACTCGTACGGCAACAAATCGGCCGCAGACAGCATGGTCCGCCTTTGACCGCCATGTGCAAGGTTCGTGCTATCTTATTCAATCTCACTATGGTTCCATCATACCAATTCATGCGGTGGTGCGTTGCATGGCTGATCCCAATGTTGGACAAAGGTTCTACGGGAACGGTGTCACCGTTGTAAATGTTGTGCAAATTGATGTTGGTACCCTCCTGTATATATGCAAGCCAATCTCCACTCACTCCGAGCCTAACCTGTGAAACAGTGGGCAGTGTCAAGACCCCGATTCCAAGTCACATCGATCTAGCCGGTAACACCTCATATCACTTTGCGGCCTCACGCCTGGTATCTCACGGGTGTCGCCTTACCATGGCCCGGGACCATTTGCGCCTTTTGGCTCACGTATATGATAGTGTCGCTTGCATCCATATGACAGAGAACCCGGGCCGACATGGCTAGTCATGAACCCAAAGCGGCACGGACCTATGGAGACAGGCATACATGAATCACATCGAGCATGTCGGTCATCAGCGATTGATTCCGGGCTGTAGAACTGGGCTAACAGGACTCCGGGGAACCCGGGCTGTAGCAGGCTAGGCAGGACTCCGGAAGTCATAGTGTGACATTTCCCCGAAGGGACAGACATAGGAAAGAAGTGAAACACATGCCGGCCAATCAAGTGTCCTGAACAGTAGTGCTAGGCTAGCAGGACTCCGGTGAACCGGGCTATAGCGGACTACTATGGCTCGAGGAACACTAGACTACATTTCCCCATAAGAAAGGCTGCCAAGGATAAACAACTAGATTGTCGGATCCCACTCATACCAAGCATTTCAATCATACACACAATATGCCCGATATGAGTACATACAACATGGCATCACAACAAAACTCTACAACTCAAGTACTTTATTTAAAGGCTCCAGGGAGCCATACATAACATGTTCATACAGATAGGGGTCACATGACCCGACACTCAAGTCATACAAACATACAAGCACATGCGGAAGCAACTAGTCTGAGTACAGACTCTAGAAAGAAAGAAGGCTTCTCGAAGCCTGTCTATCTACATAGGGCCCTCCATGGCCAGGATCACCACCTGGGTGGCTAGTCACTCGTCAACATCAAGGTCTATGTAGAACCCATCGGAAGGGGCGGCGTTGTCGTCTGAAAACAGTAATTAAGCAAACATGAGTACAAAGTACTCAGCAAGTCTTACATCCGAACCTACTATACATGCTTATTCTCAAGAAGGTGGTGGGGTTAATGCAGCAAGCCAGCTTTGACTCTTGGCTAAGCTATCCTACGGAACTGCACCAGTAAAATAGTTTTCGCACACGAGTCCACTACTCACCAACACAATACTCCATCGGGGATCCTCCCTCGTCATCCTACAAGAGGTCCATCCTTGGTACCCACACTTATCTTGAGTCTTTTATTAGTACCCATTAACTTGTCTATGAACTGTATAGGCAACCAAGTAGTCCTTTACCGTGGACGCGGCTATTCGCATAGTTTTATACCCTGCAGGGGTGTACTTCTTCATACACGCTTTCACCACTTACCGCCGTTTACACGACATGTACTCGGCAACCTTCAAGCGGGAGCCCAGCGAGGGTGTCGGCCACGGCCTACCTAAACACTTAAGTCTCTAGTCCAGGTTTATCGCCTATCCAGGTTCCATCCGCAGGGAGTCCGGCCGAGGTTTCCACATACGGCCCCGAACGATGTGAACAGGGTCCCAAGACGCCAAACGGGCGCCCGGCATACCTGGCCACGGTGTATCTACCGCAACATAGCCCACCCCTAGGGTCAGTGCTACGCACGGCCGCCAACACATAACCTACAAACACCAGAAACTATTTGCAACTCCTGGACAGAGTACTAGGGTGATTAAGAAGCCGAGAGTGTCCATTGGTTTCGGGCCCAATGTACGGTAGTAACTGCATCTTAAATCACACATACAGATCTCAGTTCTTAGGGATGGCCTCAATGAAACAACCCACCATGTACTCCTACATGGCCTCTCATCGATACCTTTACCAAAACATGTTCAACACCTCCCTCACATTACCGACATAAGCATTTCACTCTAGCCCATCACCCAGATGAACCGGACCTGACACAACTCTAAGCATAGCAGGCATAGCAAGGTAGGAATCACATACATGGCTCAATCAACTCCTACACATGCTAGTGGGTTTCATCTAGTTACTGTGGCAATGACAGGTCATGCAGAGGATAAGGGTTCAACTACCGTAGCAGACAGCAGCTTCAATCGCGTTGTCTTAATGCAGTAAACAAGAGCAGAAGCAAGAACATGGTTGTATCAGAATGATGAATGGTTGCTTGCCTGATGGAGTGGTAGTGGGATACTGCCCTTCAGTTGGATACTCGTGAATATCCTCGGAGGCAGAACCTACCACGAAGAACACATCGGAACACAATCAACACATGATGATATGCAACAATATGATGCATGCTATGACATGGCAATATGAATGTGTCTTGGCCTAATGCTATGACATGGAAATTCCTGAATAAAAATAAATCCAGAAAATGCATTACTGCGTCAGCATTGCGTCATGCTGACCTCAGCAGGTCAAAGGCGCCAGCCTAGGTCAAACCTGACTGGTGGGCCCCTTCTGTCAGCCTCTCAGCTAATTAACAGGATTAGATTAACACTAATTAGCTGTCAGTGGGGCCTGGGCCCACATGTCAGTGACTGATTTAATTAAAATTAATTAAAACTAATCCTAAATTAGTTAGCAGACTGGCCCCACCTATCATAGACTCAGGGGGGGTCTACCTGGGCCCACCCAGGAGTCAAACTGGGTCAAACTCGCCGGCGAGGCCCGAGACGGTGGCGCAGCTCGGAAAACGCCCACAGGGCATGGGGAGCCCATTCTTGGGCTCGTTGGAGAGCTCTTGCAGTCGTGCATCTAGTGGTGGTGGAGGCCGGGCCTACGGTGGCCGGAGACGACGACGGCGAGCTCCAAGGCGGCGGCCGGAGTTCGGCCATGTGCGGGGAGTGGGCTGCGGCGTGCAAACACGGAAACTGAAGCGCTAGCGAGGCACTACGCGATGCAGCAAGCACGTTGCATAGCACGGGAGGACCAAATGGTCGCCGGAGCGACGCCGGTGACGAGCTCGAGCGGAGACGAGCTTCGGCCATGGTGGAACTATGGCCTAGAGGGTGCAAACGCGTGGGAAAGAAGAGGGGAAAGGCGGCGAAGCTCACAGGGAGATCGATGAGCAACTCTGTGGGCTCGGGGGTGACCGGAGCGAGGCAAATCGATGAACGGCGTCCGGCGGGTATCGAGGAGGGCGAGGGCGTCGCGGCGGAGCGATTTGGCTTGTCGGAGGGGCGAGGGGGTGGCTCTGGCATCGTCTACGGCGAACGGCGGCGATGAACGCGCTCGGGCATCGCGGGAGAGAGTGAGGGATACGAGGGGGAAAGTGAGCGAGGATGAGAGGGGGACGTGGGGGTCGCGTGGCATCCCTAGACGTCTCCAGGATGTCGGCAGAAGCAGGAGGTGGCCGGCGTGTGGCCGCGGGCGCCGGCCACGCGCTCCGCGTCCTTCTGGCGCAAGGAGGATGACAACTGGCAGGGCCAGTCGGCTGGGCCGAGCCAGGTGGGCTGGGCCAGCACAGGTAAGGCCCAGGTAGCTTCCCTCTCTCTCTCTTTTTTATTTGTTTCTGTTTTTCTATTTAACTGCAACTGTTGGGCTTTAATTAAAATACTAAAACGCTTCCAAAAATCCTGAAAATAATTGTGGCCTCTGTTTAGATTATTTCCAACAGCAAACATTTATTTCCAGAATTATTTGGGCATTTAAATTATTTTATAGCATTTAAATTCCCAAATTCAAATACTTATGATTTAATTCAATGACCTTCTGTTGACCTAGAAAAATGTGCACCAATTTTGCCAGAGGTTTTAACCCAAGACAAAGAGGGTGAACTTTTTAGAAGGGCATTTCAGGTTCATTGAAAATAATTTTAGTAAATCCTAGTTGTTTCCAAGGGGGTGTTGGGGGTTTCTGCCTTCCCCATTTCAAATTTAAGAGAAATTTAAACATGATGCACACTCTAATGCTTGAACTAGCTAGGGTGTGACAGGCAGGGGGAGAATTAGGAAATGGACACGGAAGTGGTCTTTAGAATGCATTTACTACATGATCATACTCATCTTACCTGCTCATCGGAGGAAATCCGAGTGCCCCTCAACGTCGGCATCTCAAGGGGCGTCAACTTGCAACTACGGCCACGCCGCGCTGGAGAGACCCCCAAGGAAACATCCTCGTGCGTTCCACGGAACATCAAGATGCATTTGTATGAGTAGTTTATCTTGTGAGAGAAAAGGATGAACGAGGGAAGGCCTCTAGAGATAGAGATGGACACCACTACTACCAATGTGCTGGCCCGTGCGTTGCAATGGATCCAAAGTAGTAGAATAATACTTGTTCATGTGCTTGAAATATAAACACTCTAGTTTTGATATACATGTGTCAGCAAACATGATAGCTTGTCCATGGAAGTTGAACCACGGCGACCATCACGTTTCTTGTTTCTACCACTGCCACACCCACACGCGATTCCCACGACGCCGCTCCAACCCACGGCACGACGTCCCCTGACGTGGACATGGATCCTCTGACGTGGCTATCACTGCCTTGCCCTGCCTTTCCTTCGCTGACAGGTGGGACCCACGCTTATGGGTCCCACATGTCTGTGACTGAATGGTAGGATTGTTCGCGTCAGGGGATCCTCATCCCCCCGACATGCTCCTCATCCCTCTCAGCCCCACCACTCCTCTACCTTTGTGTGCATGACATGCGGGCCAGCTGAACTGCGGCGACCATCAACTTTCTACCACAGACACACCTGATTGGACGCGGTTTCCCTGCTTCGCTGCTGTGCTCCGATCCGTACTCCCGCACCATCGAATTTTCATCCAGCAGTTGTGACACATTTCGTCCCGGGCATCAATCGTCAGTTGGAGTACTTATGTACTCCCTCCCGTCCTTTTTACTCTGCACATTGCATTTGCCGAAAGTCAAACTTTGCTAAGTTTGACCAAATTTATATTAGAAATTAATAGCATCTATAATATCTAATAAATATAATATGAAAATATATTCCAAGATGAATATAATGATATTGGTGTTGTTATGTGAATGTCTATAATTTTTATATAAACTTGGTCAAAGTTGGATGAGATTGACTTCGGACAAACCTAATATGCAGAGTAAAAAGGACCGGAGGGAGTACTACAGGTAGTACCCGCCGGTGTGGCCATCTATGCCTCGTAACGCCCTGACTCCCAGTTGTGGCACCCTCGCCACGACCATGCCACCACCGGCCGGTTCATCTCGAACGAGTGAGTCGCGAACCATGCAACTGCCATGGGAATGACATGTGGGCCAGCCGCATTTAAGGTCCGCATGTCATTGACTCATAGGACGGGCACTAAGCCACTGAAGTTCAGTCCCGTGGGCCCCGAGAGGGAAATGTAACTCCTGCGACGGGCCTTGTGGTGCTCCCGCAGTACGAGCTCGTGCCAAAACTAGAATTTGTTTCTTACTACTACCAACTACTAGTACTAGTAAGGTAAACGTGCATTGCACGCATGAGATTCTGCTGGTTTGTGCATTATACTTCTACATGTGGAGGTTTTTGGATTCTAACATGTGGCAAAATCTGGTGGAATGTAAGGTTAGCCAAGTTTGATTAACTTAGGTGAGTGTTTGGTTCAAGCCACACCTTAGGCAAGCCACACTAAGGCCCCACATGACATACACACACAAAATGTGGCAAGATTCCCTTAGGCTTGCCAACTTGTTTCTCTCGTTTTGAAGAACTAATAACTTTGCCAAGCTTAGTTGTGGCAAAGTTAGGGTCTATTTGATTCAAAGGATTTTCATAGGATCTTTGAAGGATTAGAATCCTTAGGAATTTTTCCTACGTTGGTCGTTTGATTCGTAGGATTGAATCATGTAGAATATTTTCCAAAGGATTCATTTGTACTACGTTTCACAGGAATTCTAACATGCACTCCAACCTCTTGAAAGAAATCCTTTGTTTTTCATGTGACACAATCAAACAAACTCAAATCCTATAGGGATCCAATGAACATGCCATTCCAATCCTACTTTTTTTCCTATTCCTGTGTTTATGCAATCCTATGAATCAAAGAGGCCCTTAGTCATGAATTAAGTTCAACCATGGAGTCTTCTAGATTATACATGTGGCAGAATCTGGTGGATGATATCCAACGGCCAGTAGTGCTCGGATTTGCCATCTTTGTACCGTCGGATTGGTTCATCCAACGACCAACTTTCAAAGTTTTTCACACACTATATAGGGGGTATAGATATAGATGTGCCGGTCCATTGCAAGGGATCCAAAGTATATATACCTATTTAGTGGAGTGCACTCTAAACACATTATCTATTTATTTTTCTCTAACCTTCTGTAGCCATGCAACCAAGCAACATAAGCTTCATGGGTGCCCCCCACATCATATTATTCATACTACGTTGATTGAAAAAAAGATAAATCACCCAAAACAAGATCTTCTCGTTTTTTGTTCCTACGATGTTGTGTCGTGCACGTACCTACTAGTTGTATAGTGGTAGTACTAGTAATATAGTATTAGGAGTACAAACTTGGTACTAGTAGGAGTACTACTAGTACGGAATACTCCTACTCTATCAACGAGTCCCGTCTGACACCAAATTTCTTGGCTTCCATGCTATAGCTAGATCTTCCCCTCGTTTCTGTTTTCCAACCCGGCAGCGGGCAAGGTGTCAGTTTGCTCAACGGCGGTCCCACATGGAAGTGAAAATGCTAGGAAACATGCCTTCCCTAAGCTATGTTTCGCGCCGGACGGGCCGTGTTGTACTCCCGATTCCCAGGCATGTGGGGGTGCGACGCGAACGCGGCAGGCCTTTTCGTTTTACCAGCAATGTGCTCGTGCGTTGCGACGGATCCAAAGTAGTAGAATAGTAGTATTTGTTCACAAACTTGAAAGAAATCACTATTGTTTTGATATACTCCTAATATATTACTCCCTCCGTACCTAAATATTTGTCTTTTTTGAGATTTCAAATGGACTATGACATACGGATTATATAGACATATTCTAGTGTTTCTAGGAAGATGCCCGCGCGTTGCATGAAGTTGATGGAAAAGGTAAGCACAACTTATAAATTGACGGATGGAGTACTATTTACAGTGATGCATATAATTAAGCAAAGTGATCGCACATGTCGGTATTGATTGGAACGAGAATGCAATAGCACAATAAGAATTAAGGTCACGATGTGTGATCGCAGTGGTGGTTACAGAAGGCAAGAAGAAAGATGGATCCATGAACGTACGACCTCCTCCTCCTCAACTTAGTGCGTCGGGCCACCGACCGGTGGCTAAGGAGCGGCGGCTTTTGTGGCGAGGTCGAGGTGCTTCTCAGCAAAGGCATCCAAGGCTTCCAGCTGGTTGAGGAAGGCCAACGTCGTAGCGTCCTCACTGGCCTTGTAGATACCTACGTACACGATTTCCTCGTACATGTGGATGTGTAGGTCGACGAATTCTTGCAGGGCGAGGTGCCTCGCGGCGAGCGCAACCTCCGGGTGGACATTCTTCGTGGCGTCAGCGGGCAGTCGCAGGGCCACCAGTGCTTGAAAGAGGTTCCAGCCATGGAGGCTGATTAGGGTGGTAGGCAATGAGGAGCTCGGGCGCGCGGGCTGGAGGAGTATGGCGATGTCGTCCGCGAGCTTCTTGAGGACGGTGAACTTGTTGCTGGTGGCAACGATCATCTGGTCTAACTGAGAGTCGTAGTTGGCGTCAAAGGCGGCCATCCACCAGCCGGTCTCCAACACCGTCTGGAGACGATCCTCGGCGCCATGCCGTGGGCCGGCGTCGTGGACCATCTGGCGCAGCCGCTGGCTTCTCACGAGCATCGCCGCCATGGGTCTGGAGTGAGCTCTTTTGTGCTTAGTGTAGGTGCTTAGGCAAATGCTTAGGTGCGTACGATGTGGTAGATGCATTGGAATGGAGGGGCGCCTTTATATGAGGGCAATGAGGGCAAACTGCGTTGCATTCACATCGTGCAGCTTCTTTTCCCGGACATCCTCCCATTACTTCCCTCATGCATTAATTGAAGGTGGATGCATTGGATGTTCAACATATCGGGAACCGCTACTCCCTCCCTCGTCTGCATTAAAGCCATATCGGGAACTGCGCCGCCCGCTGTCAAATCGAATACTCCCTCCGTCTAGGTGAGTATTAAGTCATCTTACGAAAACCAAATAGTAAACACATAGGCGTGGTGCATTAACTCTCACGTTGTTTCTTATTTTTTGACATAAATAGAGGAATCAACCAAGAAGAGATGTGGAGCTTGTATGCTTTTAATGACTTGAGACTATCAAACATGACATGCAGTGGTCAGTTCGTTGCACAAGAACAAATACAACCCACGTCAGCACACATGCATCTTATATAGCATCACATCCAATGGCTATAAAAGTTGAATGAGACCAAATTATATCTCATCTAGATGAGTTCTAGCAAAACTGTATTAATAATACTTAGTACTCCTGTGCCATGTATCATATATTAGTATCATGTAGTACTTTATTTATTTATGAGGTATCCAGATGGCACTACACCGCCAAGAAAAGAGGGTAACATCAAAATTATGGACTACTTTTTTGAGTATGTTGGTAAGGTCCGGTCATAGTCACTTGTTGAAATCTCTAAAAAGACAAATACTCCCTCCGCCTGGAAATACTTGTCATCAAAATGGATAAAAGGAAATGTATCTAGACGTATTTTAGTTTTAGATACATCTCCTTTTATCCATTTTGATGACAAGTATTTTCGGACGGAGGGAGTAGAAAACAGAGTTGGTGATGATGGTGTGCGTGCCATCCTGCAATATATGTCGTCGGATTTATATCTAACGGATAGGAAAGAAACTATGGCAATTTTGCAAAAATATACCCACATGTCTCTCCACGTTCGCAAATAAGGCCTTCCCTCATTCAACCTTTTCTCTCACAAGATAAACTACTCATACAAATTCATCTTGAGGTGTCCATAGAATCGAAGAGAGGGATGATGTGTGTGTGCGCGCGCGCGATCGATAAAGAGTGCCATCGAATTTGTGTGTGCCCACGTCAAAGATATAGAGTGGCTGGCCTACTGGAACGTGAGATGGGACATGTGCAGTTTGTCTCTATGGCATGGATACCTACCTGCAGCGCTCGACTATCGGCGTGTGGTGGGGGAAGAGGGAGGCCCAATTAACTATAGAGGTACAATGGCTGGTATATGTGTGGAGGAGGAGAGAGGCCTACCTCATGTATTAAGGAGATCGATCTGCCTCATGTATTAAGGGAGATCGATCGGCATCCATGCATATGTGCAGGAGAGGAATAAGGTTGGGAGAGAGATAGAGCTGGAGTGTTGGAGGGGGTGGTAGTGGAGTTGCTTCTAACAAATGGTGGGATAGGCTTGCTAGAAAAACGGAGGGCACGCCTGCAATATCAATAAGAGAGGAGATGGCTGCTTGTTGTCTGTGCACGTGCGTGTGAGAGACGTGTCAGGAGGCATGCACGAATGATGAGGGGGGACGATGTGGCTGTGGTAAGCAGACGTAACTACATAGGAAGATCAATCGCCCTTTGTTAGAGAAAGGAGAGACATAACTTTTGAGGTACATCGATCGATGGGGAGGGGGTAGTTAAAGTCGATCTAGGTATATGTTGGGAGATCGATCGGTATACATGCATGTGTGTGTTAGAAGCAAATGAGGCACGAGGAGAAGGATAGAGAGAGAGTGATGCATGTAGGAGGTGGTACGAGAGGCATACTATATCGAGGGGGGAGGAGTGTGCGAGTACGAGAACAATGAAAAGAGTGGTGGGAGTGAGGCATGGACGGTGACAAGAGAAGAGGGGAAGCTTGTGTTTGTGCTAGGCACACCTGGCTAAAGAGGCATATCGATTGATGTGTGCCGTAAAGAAGGAGCTGGGGGCCTACACACACCATGGGTGAACGACCTAAAGTGAAAAGACGAATTTGCGCGATGGAGCTAGAGAATGCTGAGGGGGGGTGAGAGGGATGCGGGCGTGTGCATGCACAAGAGAAAGTTAGCACTAGCTACAAAGATAAGAGGGTTGTGTGGGCGTAAAAGACGAATAGAGATCATATATACTTCATTATAAAAAGCGAATTCGGCTATTTGAAGAATTTATCATAGTGTTTCAAACCGATGCATGTGTGAAAATATATAACGGTGATACACATGGTGTGGTTATGAATATGTTATACTACATTTAATATATTTTATCTCTACTCTTATAAAAAACGGAGTTGTTGATGATGGTGTGCCTGCCATCCTACATTATAGGCCGTCCGATTTATATCTGGCGTATAGCAAGGAAACTATGATGGTTGAAGTTGGAAACAATCATGATTGTAGATTCTTATTGAAATAGAGAAACGAATTCAAATTTAGTTCGAATTGCAACGGTAGTATAGACATTTGGAATGCACTAAAATGTTGATATGAGTAGGTTACATGCATTATACAGCAAGCGAAAAAATTTAATCGGACATAACATGGATTCATACTCCCTCCTTCCACCTATATAGGGCGTAATGAGATTTTTAAGACCGCCTTTGACTATTGACAAGATTAATAGTACATGACATGCACAATGTGAAAATTATATCATTGAAGGAACCTTTCACAGACGAATTTAACAGTGTGCTTTGTGTAAGTTGCATGTCATATATCATTGCTCTAATATTCAGTCAAAGCTAGCATCGGAAAACGCATTAGGCCCTATATAGATGGAAGGAGGGAGTAGCTTTGAATATCATTTGTATAGTAAAACGGGGCAAGAGTCTCTCTTTGTGTGGTGTGAATAGTTTTATTTTTTTCCTTATCTTTTTGGTTGAGGGAAGTGCGAATTGATCTGGTACGTAAAAGTACAATATTACTACACGTTAGGCTTGTCCCTAAAATTCAACCCCCGTCTTGTTATATCCCGAAAATTCAGATATCGTGCTCCCAACACAGGCGCCTTCACAACTCGCGCCTTGCTATCCTGAAATTACAACGCGCGCGAAAACTCCCTCCAGCTACCAAATCCCGACACGTGAAATCCCCCTTCTAATCCTGAGCCGAAAGGGCCGCTAGGTCAAATCGGTGGGGGGTACTTTTGTAACACACCCTACATTTTGGACAAGCGCGTCCCTATGTCATGCTTCACCCCCTCCCATCGCCCCCTTTTCGCCATTCGAAATCCCAGGCCGCCATAACCTCTTCCCCGACGACGTCGTCCATCGCAACAACTCGACGTCCCTCGTCCGCCTCCCCAGATGAGGATCTGTCGTCCATCTCGCCGTCCTGCCGGTTCAGCCGCCCTGTCCTCCACCTCCAAGGAGCTGCTCCGACGATCACCTCATCTATCGCGGCTGCTCCATCCCCACAGCGCCGCCTTAACTTGCTGCACCGGAACTGCAGCATCCTCACCGACTCCTCGGACGAAGTCGAGGCCTCCTCGGCGCCACCAAAGAGGTTGTACACTCATCGCATCGCACCTTCTCCTTAACTCGACCTCCCGGCGCCGACGGTGCTCCATCCCGCACCCCCATGGAGCGGCTACCTTGAAGCCGGCGCCGTGGGCGACATCTCCACGGCGGCTCTCCCCCAGAGGGAGGCCCCTTCGGCGGCGGCGGCCATACCAGCCGGATCTGCTGCTGCTGCTCTGGCTCTCGCTCGCTCGCTCGCTCGCGCTGCTGCTGCTGCTCCGGCTCTCGCTCGATCTCTCGCTCGCCCAGCTGGTGTTGCTGCTCTCCCCCTCGCTCGTGCTGCTGCTCTGCTCTGATTAAGCCACACTTCAGTCGACTGAATCGACTTTTGGGTCAGTCGATTTTCAGGGGTTGGGGGGGGGGGCTCGCCGGAGTTAAGGAAGAACCACCCGAAGCGGGGACGGGGGCTCGCCGGAGAGGTACCCCACTATCTATCTTAGGGTTCAGGGTCGGGGTGGGGGGCCTAGAGGACTGGCTGGGGCGGCGGTGGCGAGTTGTTTCGGGGCAGCGAGGCGGCACTAGGGCCGGCGGTTCGGCCGGTGGTGGTTGAAGATGAACTGCAGGCCCTCCCTAAACTCCATGTCAAGTGCCTCTCTGCTACCATTGCGTTCAGTTTCGACAGTAGCATTCAGATTCCACAGTAAATTTCAGTTTTGATAGTTAAGTTCAGAGTCAACAGTTTTTACCTCATCTATTGTAGTCAGGTGGTTTTTGGTGATGTTAATTTACATCCATTTTACATCATCTATTGGAGATGCTATTAGAATCCCACTTGAGATTGATGATGTATGTCTTGTGCTACTTCAGCCTTGACATCTTACGGCTCACCGGAGCTGCTCCAACGACAGAATGATCCATCACAACAGAGCAGTGCCCTGGACACCGTCTACAAATTCCTCAGATCTTCCTCCACACCTCCGACAGCCACCTCTACCTCAACTGCTTCAGCGACCAACCCAATGATGCTGAGGTCGACACGGCTACGGCAAAGAGGTTGTACACTTGTTGCATCACTTATTACTATACATTCACGTCGATCCATTAGGGCTAATTTAGTTCAACGGAAAAACGTCGATCCACTAGTTGTTACCATCACTCTAAATTTCTGCATGCTCTCCGTACATAATCTCACCATATTATTTTCGTATGCATGTCAGATATTGTACACACTCATGCTGAACATGTAGAGAAAAAGAGAAGAGTTTTGCGCGGCAATACAATGTCATGCAGACATCGCTCCTTGGTGGGATGAATTGCAAACCCTCCCCACCCCTCTCCAGATTGTAAACCATAGGAAGATATCTGTTCTGAGGCGGATTCAGATGCCGCTGACCACTCCTATTTACCCCCCAAGGTGTTTGCTCTACCTTGGCATGATGATGTTAGTCATATCATGCATATGTTTCCTTGAAGTGCCTACTTTTGACATCATATATGTCATCTGCTTAGTTTAGACATGTTCTGTAATGCCACCTATTTAGTTTCTATATCATATATGGGAATTATGTAGTCTCATGTCTTTTAGCCAACCATAATATATTGAAATGTGCAAGGCCATCCTGTTTAACCAGGCCTCATATATTTGAAAGATATCTTGCCCATCCTTTTCTTCATTACATTTCCATTTGTCGACAATGTTTGTACATTAAACTACTCTTCCTGTGAATCAGCCATTTGGGTGGGAGATGGAAAAATCTGGAGTGAAAACAAGGCCTTTAGAGCAGACAGTGCTACCTGTTGAAGCAGATCTCTTGTTGGGTCCCGATAGCTCCTCAGAGATGGATTCAGAGACAGATGACCAGTCCTATTCCCCCACTGAGGTGTATGCTCTAACTTGGCACGGTTATACTGCTCATATCATGCATATGGTGTCTTGCATTGCATAGTTTAGACATCATATACACAATATTCAACACCATGTTCTTAGTTCAGACATCATATCGAATGCCCTCTATTTAGCATATAAATCACATATGTGAATTAAATTATGTGATCCTGATTACTTAGATAACATGTAGGTGAATTATGTCATGTGATCCTGTTTAGTTATTCATCATATCTTTGAATTATGTTATGCTATGCTATCCAGTTTAGAGAGACATAATATATGTGAAATTATGTCATGCTATCCATTTTAGTTAAACAATATACATGTCAACTATTTCATGCCCTCTTTTTTCCACACTATCTATTGTATCTGTCTCTCATACAATGTCTGTACATTCAACTATGTTTCCTGTTTATCGGCCATTTGATTTGGAGCGGGTGATGCCAGTATCTAGTGGACTAAAAACACGGTCTTCAAATAAAACGATGCTACCTCTTGGTGGAGATAGCACCCCGGTTGTACATGCACAAGAACCAGCCCTACCACACATAACCCAAACTCTCGCAGATTGTACCCCTACTGCGATGGACGGAGAACCAGCTTCACCCAATCTAACCACAACCCCGACCGATAGTAACCTAGTTCCTGTTGACACAGCACCATCTCCACAACAGAGCAAACAAACAAGAGCAGTTAGTAAGGCAGCTCCAGAGCCCAAAGGGCCAGTACTATCACGGCGAACCCCAACTCCACCAGTTAGTACGCCTATTCCTGTGGAGGAAGCACAACCAGCTATTCGTAGTTTAGCATCTATCGCATTTGATGTTGTTAAATCGTATGTGCGTATCTTCCCATATTGGAAATATTATACTGAAGATGAAGGAAAATGCTAGCTGCAGGTGTTTGTCCAGGAGTTATGTGTAAGTAATGTTATTCATGGCAATTACTTTGCTTCGTCCCATACATCCTACCTCCATGATGGTTATAATACATCAAATTTTCCCATTTTTCTCTATAGAGAAGGACTGATTTGGAAACTCAGGATGAAGTAACCTATGCTAATACCTCTGCTATCTTCAAGAATGCTTGGTGGCAGTATCGGAATTACCTGAAGAAAACGTACTTCACCGGCAAACAAACTCATCAAATTCCCTTACGTTCTCCTGAGACACATTTACTGGACGATGACAGGGAATGCCTTGTTCTGTACCGGTCCCGAACCAAGAATGTGGTAAGGTCTATGAGCTCATTTTTCTATTTTTAAGTATTATATTCTTGTGTCTTACTGTACTCTGTTCATGTAGAACAAGTGCCTAAACCTGAAGAACAACTGTTCTAATTTAAGATTCCATAGCTATCATAGTTCAAAAAAGCGCTAGGCGTTAATTGTGCATTTTGCCACCACCTTGCGCTTTGCTGACCAAAGCGCATGCTTATGCGCAGTTATGCACAGATTATGCGTAGTTATGCGCAATGCGTTTTGCCAACGCCTAGAGCCTAGGCGCGCTTAAGCGCTCGCTTAGGCGCGCCTTTTTTAACTATGATTGCTTTGCTCTTGTATCAATGTATTTACTCATACAAACTTATTTTTAAATTGAAGGATCCAATCGAAACTCCAATGGCACAGCAGGTATGTTCACGCATGTTTCTTTAACAGGTTTGCTCTTATCATTAGCTCTGTTGATTTCAATTTCAATTGTGTATACAGTTGACTTTCATATCATGCACATTACTAGCATCACAATAGAGCCAATAGTGTTGTTGTACATGTAGACCGTGGTACCCATCTGAAATCTTGTTGTGCCGTGTAGTTTCCCATGCTTTGTATTCTTTCACTGCTTTGTCTTGAACTGATATGATTTGAACCGTGTCTCTATTTTGATTTGGCAAGACAATGCAGTGACCATAGGACATAGATATATGTTTGTTTGATGCTTTTATTATGTACTAGTACTTGGCAATAGAAGACTTGGTAGTTTAATCATGTCCACCTTACTAATGAAGTGGTTCACCGAAATGAGTTTCATATACTAGTACATGCTAAACTTGTTATGTGTCTGCTTGTTTCTTCTTTTAGAATGCTAACAGAATATTCGGGAAGAGTGCCTTATTAAGCAATGGTAAAGGAAGTAATGCAGATAAGGTTCAGGATAGTGACACATCCTTGTTGGTCTCCAACAAAGCTGATAAAATAGCTAAGGAAGACTATCTTGAAGACAGTGAGACAACCCCAAAGTCCTGTCTTGGTTTAGTGTTCGAGTTACTGGCCACTACCGCTTGCACAAGCTATTCAAACTCATTGTCTGAATTAGTTCGGTTTCTTGAGTCTCAACTACAAGCCGAAAGACATCGATCAGCTGTGCTGCGACAAGAAGCGGAAGGACTACGGAAGTCCCTGGAGCATTCGGATGCATACTTTCTGGTGCAACAACAAGCGTTGGAGGATTTTAGCGCCAAACAGGACAAAGCTAATCAGCTTGCTAAGCTTATTGCCAGCATGGTGGAGACCCAAGATAACGTTTCTTGAGCTCTTCTGAAGTTGTTTCTGTTATGCTCTTGTTTTGCTGCCGCGTTTATTTGCACTAGTGGCCAATTTTGACGGCCAGTGTATGTAATGTGCTACTTTGTTCCCTATATTTGCACTGGTGGCAAACTTTGATGCCAAGTGGATGTAATATGTGTAATAGCGGTAATAGGCTAGCGTTAATTTCTTGCTTATTTATTTCCTTATTGTCTTGTTTAGTTGTTTGCTTGTAGTCACTGCAGTTCTTTTTCTGTTTTTTTTCTAGTGGCCACAATAGCCTATTTTTGGTAACTAGGCCAAAATAATCATGGGCCTTCTACGGGCCGTAGGATCCATCGGCCTTCTATACGGGCCTTAGGGTCCATGGGCCTTCTATGGGCCATAGGGTCCATGGGCCTTCTATACGGGCCTTAGGGTCCATGGGCCTTCTATGGGCCATAGGGTCCATGGGCCTTCTACGGGTCGTACTATCCATGGGCCTCATACGGGCCGTAGGATCCATGTGCCTTCTACGGGGACCATAACGGGTCGTACTATTCGTGGACCATAACGGGCCGTTAATAGGCCGTATTTGATAACTCCATGAAAACAGCCCAACGGGTTTTTTTACATGAAAACGGCCCAACGTATTAACAGTCCGCAAACGGGCCGACTGTAACGACAGGCTGAATTTGGCCCACAAGCAGAAAATGACAGTAACGGGCCGTATGTAACCGAATGCTGCAAATGAGCCCAAGAATCAATGGGCCCTGAGAAGGCCGAAAGATAACTTGGGCTGGAAATGGCCAAATGGAATAACGGGCCGTTAATGGGTATAAAGTGATACACTATTCATTACGGGCCAGTTTCACCACGGGCTGTTAAATGGGCCAAGAGTTACAAAGGTCCTCATATGGGCCGAAAGAAGTCATGGGCCACACATGGGCCGGAAGTTCAAACGAGCGGAATCATATTGGATGGCCCAGATGACGCTACTGGGCCTAATTCAGAAAGGGCGTAACGGGCCCTGGGTTAGCGGGCTGTAAATGGGCTATATGCGAACAGGCCGTTAACAGGCTTTCCATGGGCCAGCCCGCCACTGTGGGAGTCCTGGATTAGGGGGTCTCCGAACAGCCGGACTATATCCTTTGGCTGGACTGTTTGACTATGAAGATACAAGATTGAAGACTCCGTCTCGTGTCCGGATGGGACTCTACTTGGCGTGGAAGGCAAGCTAGGCAATACGGATATGGATATGTCCTCCTTTGTAACCGACCTTGTGTAACCCTAACCCTCTCCGGTGTCTATATAAACCAGAGGGTTTTAGTCCGTAGGACACAACAACTACAACATACAATCATACCGTAGGCTAGCTTCTAGGGTTTAGCCTCTCTGATCTCGTGATAGATCTACTCTTGTACTACCCATATCATCAATATTAATCAAGCATGACGTAGTGTTTTACCTCCATCAAGAGGGCCCGAACCTGGGTAAAACATTGTGTCCCCTGCCTCCTATTACCAATCGCCTTAGACGCACAGTTCGGGACCCCCTACCGGAGATCCGCCGGTTTTGACACCGACATTGGTGCTTTCATTGGGAGTTCCTCTGTGTCATCGCCGTTAGGCTTGATGGCTCCTACTACCATTGATAGCGATACAGTCCAGGGTGAGACTTTTCTCCCCAGACAGATCTTCGTGTTCGGCGGCTTTGCACTGCGGGCCAATTCGCTTGGCCATCTGGAGCAGATTGAAAGTTACGCCCCTGGCCACCAGGTCAGGTTTGGAAGTTTAAACTACATGGCCGATATCCGCGGAGACTTGATCTTCGACAGATTCGAGCCTCTGCCTTGTGTGTCACGCGGTCATGATGAGTATGATTTTGCTCTACCATCGGACAGGGTTCAGGAGATCGCACAGGCAGCCGCTCCGACCCTCAATACGGAGCCAGTTGCGCCGTCCATGGACGGGTGATGGACCCCGGCACGGAGGCCTTACCCTCAGCGGCGATCGAGCCAAACATCGACCTTACCTTACACGAGAGCCGTGTTGTTAAACTGCCGGATCCTTCTCCGGCCACGGACTCCGAACCGCCTGCGCCCGTTCCTGTCGAATCCGATTGGGCGCCGATCACGGAGTTTACCTCCGCAGATATTTTTCAGCACTCGCCCTTTGGCGACATACTGAACTCATTAAGGTCTCTCTCCTTGTCAGGAGGATCCTGGCCAAACTAAGTCCGGCAGGACTGGGATGCGGACGACAAAGAAATTCACGGCCCACCCACCACCCACTTAGTAGCCACTGTCGATGACTTAACCGACATGCTCGACTTCGACTCTGAAGACATCGACGGTATGGACGACGATGCGGGAGACAAAGAGGAACCACTGCCCACAGGGCATTGGACAGCCACCTCATCATATGATATATACATGGTGGATACACCCAAAGAAGGCAATGGCGATGAGATAGCGGAGGATGACCCCTCCAAGAAGCAACCCAAGCGCCGACGTCAGCGACGCCGCTCTAAGTCCTGCCAAAGCAAAAGTGGTGATACCGGCATAGGAGATAATAACACTCCGGATAGTGCCAAAGACAACAACAATCCCCTCCAGCAAGATTTGGAGCAGGAGGATGGAGGAGCCGGCCCTGCTGAGAGAGCGGCAGATGGAGAGACGGAGGATGATAATTACATGCCCCACTCCGAAGACGAGGCAAGCCTCGGCGACGACGAATTCGCCATACCAGAGGATCCCGTCGAACAAGAGCGCTTCAAACGCCGGCTTATAGCCACAGCAAATAGCCTTAAGAAAAAGCAGCAGTAGCTTCAAGCTGATCAAGATCTGCTAGCTGACAGATGGACTGAAGTCCTCGCGGCCGAGGAATATAAACTCGAGCACCCTTCCAAGAGTTACCCAAATTGCAGGTTACTACCCCGACTGGAGGAACAAGCGTATGACGCGACTGATCGGCCACCTCGTGGCCGCGATAGAGAGGCATTCCAGCCAAAAACTCAGCCCGCACCCCAATGCCATTCAAATAAAAAGGCATGGGGAGATACGCCAGACCTGCGAGACATATTGGAGGACAAAGCAAAGCATGCAAGATCGATCTACGGATCACGAGGGCGCGCCACTATGCGAGACGATAAACGTCATGCCGGATACAGTAAAAGTAAATCCAGCCGGGCCGAACACAGCGGGCAAGACCCATTCGAGCTGTGTCGCGATATAGCCCAATACAGAGGTGCCGCACACCCCTTATGCTTCACAAACGAAGTAATGGATCATCAAATCCCAAAAGGTCTCAAACCTGTAAATATTGAATCATATGACGACACAATAGATCCCGCAGTATGGATCGAGGATTTCCTCCTCCACATCCACATGGCCCGCGGTGATGACTTACACGCCATCAAATACCTCCCACTAAAGCTCAAGGGACCAGCGCGGCATTGGCTTACCAGCTTGCCAACAGAGTCCATTAGCTGTTGGGAAGATCTCGAAGCCGCATTCCTCGACAACTTTCAGGGCACTTATGTGCGGCCACCAGATGCCGATGACTTGAGCCACATAATTCAGCAGCCAGAAGAATCGGCCAGGCAATTCTGGACTCGGTTCCTAACAAAGAAAAATCAAATTGTCGACTGTCCGGATCCAGAGGCCCTAGCGGCTTTCAAACACAACATCCGCGACGAATGGCTAGACCGGCACCTTGGTCAAGAAAAGCCGAAATCTATGGCAGCCCTCACGACACTCATGACCCGCTTTTGTGCGGGAGAAGACAGCTGGCTGGCTCGCAGTAATAACATATCAAAGAAGCATGGTACTTTGGATACCAAAGACGGCAATAGCAGGTCACGTCGCAACAAACATAAGCGCCGCATTAACAGCGATAATACCGAGGTTACGACAATCAATGCTGGATTCAAAGGCTCTAAACCCGGTCAGCGAAAAAAATCATTCAAACAAAGTACGCCGGGTCTGTCCAGCTTGGACCTTATACTCGATCGCTCGTGTCAAATACACGGCACCCCAGAAAAGCCAGCCAATCACACCAACAGGGATTGTTGGTTATTTAAGCAGGCCGGCAAGTTAATTGCCAAAAACAAGGACAAGGGGGCACATAGCGATGACGAGGAGGAGCCCCGGCAGCCACACACTGGAGGACAGAAGAGGTTTCCCCCACAAGTGTGGACGGTGAACAAGATATACGCAACCCACATCACCAAGAAGGAGCGGAAGCGTGCGCTCAAGAACGTATATGCGTTGGAGCCAGTCGCCCCAAAGTTCAACCCATGGTCCTCCTATCCGATCACTTTCGATCGCAGGGACCATCCCACTAGTATCTGTCGTGGCGGATTCGCCGCACTGGTTCTGGACCCAATCATTGATGGATTTCACCTCACTCGAGTCCTTATGGATGGCGGCAGCAGCCTGAACCTGCTTTATCAGGACACAGTGCGAAAAATGGGTATAGACCCCTCAAGGATCAAACCCACAAAAACGACCTTTAAAGGCGTCATTCCAGGCGTAGAGGCCCATTGCACAGGCTCAATTACACTGGAAGTGGTCTTTGGATCCCTGGATAACTTCCGAAGCAAAGAGTTAATCTTCGATATAGTCCTGTTTCACAGTGGTTATCATGCACTGCTCGGGCGAACCGCATTTGCGAGATTCAATGTGGTACCGCACTATGCATACCTCAAGCTCAAGATGCCAGGACCTCGCGGGGTTATTACAGTCAATGGAAACACAGAGCGCTCCCTCCGAACGGAGGAGCACACCGCGGCCCTCGCAGCAGAAGCGCAAAGTAGCCTCTCAAGGCAATCCACCAGTTCGGCGTTTCAAGACTCGGACACCTTCAAGCGCGCTCGGAGCAATCGGTAACTAGACCGCCTGGTGCGATCTGAGCTCGTGTAGCAATGCGGCCCCCACCCCAGTCCTAGCCAAACGGCGAAACTCGTGCTACGCGTACACAATTACGCATTAAAAATACCATGGGCACAGGTGGGGAGGGGGGCACAACTGCGGCACGCCCCAAGACATGGCTTAAACCGCACTAGGGGCTTCCCGTTTGGTTATTTTTCTCTTTTTCAGGACCTTAATCACTGGAAACCCTGTCCAGCAGCACTATCGCCGAACACATGATGCAGCCACCAAGGAGGCAGAAAGCTACATTACACCACGGAATTCCCAAGTAGATTACAATAACGAGCGAAATATTCGATTTAATATTGTTCCTCAGCTTGCCCTTGGAAGGGACATGGTCCTACGCTTTGCTTATCGCACCATCTGTATCATTCTGCTTTAAACGCACCTTTTTGAATAAACAATGCATAACATCACAACTATTATTGCATTCTTGTTATATATATGTGTGTTCATTAACGACGCCTTGCAACCGTACACTTTGGTACGGCCAATACACCAGGGGCTTACGTACACCACAATATGGTGTGAAAAGTCCGAACACTTTCACAAGTGCAGCACCCCGAACTTATAGCATTATATGCATCAGCTCCGAATCATGTCTTTGGTCAAATGTTGGGTTTGCCCGGCTCCTATGTTTGGGTACCTTATGTTCCGCTCTATCGGCTAAGGTAGCACTAGGAGAACTACTGCGATTGTGCCCCAGTTATGCCGGGCTTAGCACCTCAGTAGAGAAAGCTAAAACTGACTGTCATGATAAGGCGAGAGACTGGTCGCTGTTCGGCGAGGTTTTCGAGTCCCTAAAGACTTATGCCGCTTAGAGTGAGGGGCCGGCCCTTTCCGGCTCAAAGGCATGTATCGCGCCTCGAATTCGGCCTTCCGAATACTAGGGGCTTCGTCGAATTTTAAAATTATAGAATTCTATGGCTAAGTGAGAGTGATAAAGCATTATAAGTCCGGTTGCCTTGTTCGTTGTGCTGAGCACCTCCCTCGAAGTACCCAAACATGGGAACAAGAGTGCTCAGGTTTATCCCGAACACCCCAGCACTCGTGGCATGGGGGCAGAAGCCGAGGACTAGCCATCTCTCAGATTGGATAAACAGCCAAACGGAAGGTAATATTTTAAATTCACACAAGCATTGCATAGCGCATATGAAACAAGTTTTCACCATAGAGGATCACACGAGCAAGTTTACTCAAATATTACCTCCTTTGAACATTCATCCACTACAAGACGGGCACCCTTCAGGACAGCCTCATAATAAATTTCGGGGGTGCGATGCTCCTTGCCCTGTGGCGGCCCTTCCTTGATCAGCTTCACAGCGTCTAGCTTGGCCCACTGCACCTTCACACGGGCGAAAGCCCGGCGTGCACCTTCGATGAAGACGGGCCACTTGACGACCTCCAGCCGTGGGCAGGCATCCACAAGCCGCCTCACCAGGCCGAAGTAGCTGTTCGGAAGGGCGTCGCCAGGCCACAGCCGGACTATAAGGCCCTTCATGGCCTGTTCGGCCGCCTTGTGCAACTCGACCAGCTACTTTAGCTGGTCGCTCAGAGGCATTGGGTGTTCGGTCCCAGTAGACTGAGACCAGAACAGCTTCTCCATTGAGCTTCCCTCCTCGGCCTGGTAAAATTCTGCGGCATCCGACACGCTGCGGGGCAAATCTGCGAATGCTCCTGGAGAGCTCCGAATTCGGGTAAGTAATCAGTAATTTACTTTTACATGCTTGCTCTACATATAGAATGCCTTACCCGCCGCTATCTTCTTCATTGCGTCGATCTCCTGGAGGGCCTTTTGGGCTTCGCCCTTGGCACTTTTTGCACTCTCAAGGACTGCGGCAAGCTCAGACTCTCGCGTCTTTGAGTCAAGCTCCAACGCCTCATGCTTCGTCACGAGAGCCTGGAGCTCTTGTTGCACCTCGCCCACCCGAGCCTCTTGCTTTGCTCGCTCGGTGCGCTCCTTGGCCGCTTTATCTTCGGCCTTGGTTAGCGCTTGTTTCAGGGTCGCCACCTCGGTCGTGGCCCCTGACAAATATATGATGATCCTGTCATTTTGCAATCGCGTCTTATTTTATATATACATATCTACAGACAGGGTATTACTTACCCTTGTTCTCCTCGAGCTGCCTCTTGGCAAGGCCGAGCTCTTTCTTGGACCCCACGAGGTCTTGCTTTAGTGAGGAGACCTCCGCAGTCAGTGCGGCTGAGGCCAGTAGCGAAGCCTGCATATGCATATTGACATACTTAAATTAGACTCCTGCGATATTGTTTGATCCTCTGTTCGGCTTTTCTTTGTGAACACCGAACAGAGCATCATGGGCTACTGTCTATGCGGTAATATTTTTCCTATATTTTAACACTTACCTCGAAGCCAGTTAGAAGGCTGTCACAGGCTTCAGTCAATCCGCTCTTGGCGGACTGAACCTTCCGGACCACCGCACTCATAATAGTATGGTGCTCCTCGTCGATGGAAGCGCTGCGAAGCGCTTCCAGCAAATTGTCCGGCGCCTCTGGATGGGCAGAGGTCACCGGCACAGGCGTCTTGCCCCTCTTAGAAGGAGGCCGCCTGCCCGAGTCCGGAACCGCTGGAGGTTCCGGCGCGGTGTTCGGCTGAGGGCCGAACTTGGGGCCCTCAGGCGCCTTGTCCCTCGGCTCCCAGAGTCCGGGAGGCCGCCTTGAGGCGCCTCCGGGACCGTCTCCCCTCAACCCAGTGCCTCGTGAGACCGCACCTCTGCGTCGTCCCCAGGGCAAGGGGAGGTGGCGGTCAGAAGTGGATCACTATCCATATCCGACGAGCCCAGGCTGGATCACTATCCATATCCGACGAGCCCAGGGAGCCGTCCGATGATACATTGATACTGGCTTGTGGCAGCCTGCATAATCATGTTCGGCGTTAGGGAAAGCAGTGCGACAAAGGAATGCTATGAGTTACTCTTGTATCTGAATACTTACGATCTCCCCAGGGGCTTGGCCCTGGGCAACCACTTGTCTTCGCCTTCGTCGGCGGCGGTGGAACTGTCCGGAAGGAGAGTCCTCCCCTTCTTGGACCCTTCAGCCCCCCAGTTGGGGCGGCCTTCCTTTTCTTATCTCCCCCAACTAGATGGGGAGCACCTTCTTCTTCTTCCTCGTCTTCGGGGGAGGAGTGCACCGCAGAGTCATCGGACATTGAGTCCGACGACGCCTGGCGTCGGGAACTCTTTCGGGTTCCCTTGGCCTTCTTGGTCTTCTCCGGCACCTTGTAAGGAGCCGGAGTCAGCATCTCCGTCAGGAGAGCGCCCGCAGTGTCTTCGGGCAAAGGGGCCGGACAGTTAATCTGCCCCGACGTCTCCACCCAGTCCTGTCAAAGGCATGGAGATTAGACCCCGCACATGATTAAGCTAGGGGAAATAAAAGTCCTACGGGACGTATTGAACTCACCGAACGCGCTAGGCGCTTTGTGCTTAGTCCGCGGTCCTCGGCGAGAGAAGAAGGGACCTCGACGCCCTTGAACAACACCTTCTAGACGTCCTTGTGCATCGTATCGAAGAGCTCACTTAGAGTCTGGTGCTGGGCCGGGTCGAACTCCCACAAGTTAAAATCCCGTTGTTGACACGGGAGGATCCGGCAGATGAGCATAACCTGGACTATGTTGACAAGCCTGAGCTTCTTGCTTGCCATACTCCGGATACATTTCTGGAGTCCATCCAGCTCCACCGATGAACCCCACGACAAGCCCTTCTCTTTCCAGGAAGTGATCCATGTTGGGAATCCAGATCAAAACTCGGGGGCCGCCGCCCATTTGGCGTCGTGCGTCTCGGTGATGTAGAACCACGCCGATTGCCATCCCTTTATTGTCTCCACAAAGGAGCCTTCAAGCCATATAACGTTGGGCATCTTGCCCACCATGGCTCCGCCGCATTCTACATGTTGGCCTCCTACCACATTCGGCTTGATATTGAAGGTCTTTAACCACAAGCTGAAGTGGGCCAGATGCGAAGGAAAGCCTCACACACGATGATGAACGCCGAAATGTTGAGGACGAAGTTCGGGGCAGATCATGAAAGTCCAGCCCATAGTAGAACATGAGACCACGGACGAATGGATGGAGGGGAAACCCCAGTCCACGGAGGAAGTGGTGGAGGAAAACTACCCTCTCGTGACGTTCCGGAGTAGGGACGATCTGCCCCGCAGCGGGCAGCCGATTCGCGATATTCGCGGCTAAGTATCCGGCTCCGCGCAGCTTCTTGATATGTCCCTCTGTAACGGAGGAAGCCATCCATTTGCCTCCCGCTCCGTACATGTTTGGAGAAGGTTAAGGGAAGGGATGTGGACTTGGGTGTTGGAGCTCGATTGTGCGAAAACGGATGAGCAAAGGAGGAAGAAGGCGTGGATGAAAAGGTGAATCCTTATCCCTTTATATGGGCGAACGGAACTAAGCGTCCCCACTGGCCTGGTAAAACTCGCTTATCCCCCAAGCACCGTAATCGATGGCGTGGTTGGGTTACCCACACCCGTATTGATGAGAATCCCGTGATAAGGGGACACAATCTCTGCTTTGACAAGACGTGTCAAAAAACTGCCTCGCGTTATGTGCGGGGCTAGTTAAAGAAAACGGTTCAAATAATCGCCGGGCAGTGACATAATGTCGTGTTGCCAAAACAAGTCAGCAAATTGGATTTGTGGAAATATTATTCTCTCTACGGTGGTATGTGGAACTTATTTTGCAGGGTCGGACACTATCCTTGTATTCAAATTCTTCTGTGATGTATTCGGAGGAGGAACCCGCCTTACAATGCCGAAGACAATACTGCGCGCCGGACTCATCGTCATTGAAAGCCTGGTTCAGGGGCTACTGTGGGAGTCCTAGATTAGGGGGTCTCCAGACAGCCGGACTATATCCTTTGGCCGGACTGTTGGACTATGAAGATACAAGATTGAAGACTTCGTCTCGTGTCCGGATGGGACTCTACTTAGCGTGGAAGGCAAGCTAGGCAATACGGATATGGATATCTCCTCCTTTGTAACCGACCTTGTGTAACCCTAACCCTCTCCGGTGTCTATATAAACCGGAGGGTTTTAGTCCGTAGGACACAACAACTACAACATACAATCATACCATAGGCTAGCTTCTAGGGTTTAGCCTCTCTGATCTCGTGGTAGATCTACTCTTGTACTACCTATATCATCAATATTAATCAAGCAGGATGTAGGGTTTTACCTCCATCAAGAGGGCCCGAACCTGGGTAATACATTGTGTCCCCTGCCTCCTGTTACCATCCACCTTAGACGCACAGTTCAGGACCCCCTACCCGAGATCCGCCGGTTTTGACACCGACAGCCACCTTTTGACCAAGTCAAACGGGCCGTCCTTTTCACAGGAATGGGCCTCTATTGGGCCGTGCCACGTGTCGCCGTATCATAGGCGCTTTCGGTCCAATGAGCGGATGACATATGTCCCAACGGCGAGCCGACACGTGTTTCCTCTAGCCAATGATGATTTTACACATGGAAAATCCCCATTGGTCGGGGCTGTTAACGGGTTATCGGATCCAAAACCCGACCCGATAGCTTAACGGCATTCCATTACATTGGATGCCACGTGTTGGTCACCCTTGATGAAAGCACTTCTGTGACGCGTGATTTATCATCATGGAAGTGGACACTCCCGTGATGATAATTTTGGTAATGTAATGGAACACTTCTACAATAGCACAAGTATGACTATCTTGATTCTGTCATAAATTTGTCATGGATGTACATGCATGACAAAAAACGCGACCTACTGTGACAAACACGTATCATCACGGAAGTGTATTTTTTGTTGTGTAGGCTTGCTGGACGGTGATGGGTTGGATGAGATTTATCATGTAATCGAGTTAGGTTTGTTAGGGTTTGATCCCTAGTATCCACTATGTTCTGAGATTGATGTTGCGATGACTTTGCTATGCTTAATGCTTGTCATTAGGGCCCGAGTGCCATGATTTCAGATCTGAACCTATTATGTTTTCATGAATATATGCCAGTTCTTCATCCTACCTTGCATGTCTATATTCACCTATTATGTGTTATGATCCGTTAACCCCGAAGTGACAATAATCAGGATAGTTACCGGTGATGACCGTAGTTTGAGGAGTTCATGTATTCACTATGTGTTAATGCTTTGGTCCGGTGCTCTATTAAAAGGAGGCCTTACTATCCCTTAGTTTCCGATAGGACCCCGCTGGCACGGGAGGGTAGGACAAAAGATGTCATGCAAGTTCTTTTCCATAAGCACATATCACTATAGTCAGAATATATACCTACATTACATTGATGAACTGGAGCTAGTTCTGTGTCACCGTATGTTATAACTGTTGCATGATTGATCGCATCCGACATAATTATCCATCACTGATCCATTGCCTATGAGATTTTCATATATTGATCTTCGCTTATTTACTTTTCCGTTGCTACTGTTACAATCACTATAAAACCAAAACTGTTACCGTTACTTTTGCCAGCGTTACCACTACTATCATATTACTTTGCTACTAAATACCTTGCTACAGATATTAAGTTATCCAGGTGTGGTTGAATTGACAACTCAACTGCTAATACTTGAGAATATTCTTTGGCTCCCCTTGTGTCGAATCAATAAATTTGGGTTGAATACTCTACCCTCGAAAATTGTTGCGATCCCCTATACTTGTGGGTTATCAATTCTATTTTCTGGCACCGTTTCCAGGGAGCATAGATCTATTCTTTGAGTCACTTGGGATTTATATCTGCTTATCAGTATGAAGAAATTGAAAGATCAAAGAACCAAGATTTTTCCCTCAACTACGAGGGGAGGTAAGGAATTGCCATCTAGATCTGCACTTGATTCACCTTCTGTTTTGAGTAAACTTGCGACACCTACACATGTTATTGATTCTGATGAGTCGCATGTTATTGCTGATGCCACTTCTGCTTTGCATGATACTTATGATGAAAGTACTTCTATGCTTGATTCTGCTGTGCAACTAGGTGAATTTCTTGATGAACAACTTGCTAGGGTTAGAGAGAATGAAATTATTGAAACTGATAATATTGATGAAAGTGATGATGAAGATTCTCCCCCTCACTACTAGGGAAAAGCCTATACACAGAATTTTACCAGTAGCGCTGTACAAAATCAAGCGCTGCTGCTACTTAGTAGCAGCGCGCATAAATAAACCGCGCTACTGCTATGACTTTAGCAGTAGCGCGTACAAGCGAAAAGCGCTGCTGCTACGTTTGAACTGGGCGCACATGGCTAGCCCAACCTAGCAGTAGCGCGTATAATGGTCCAACGGTACTGCTAATCTCCTTAGCTGTAGCGCGCTTACGTGTAAAGCACTGCTGCTAACGGAAATAAAATAAAGTGAAAAACAAGTAGAAAAGTAAATGAAAATGAAAGAAATAGAAAAAGGAGAAAGGGAAAAAATAAAATGTAAAGAAAAATAAAAGAAAAAAGGGAAAAAAGGAGAAAGGAATAGCAGTAGCGGGTTTCAGTAAACGCGCTATAGCTAACTTAGCTATAGCGCGTTTCCGGAAACGCGCTACCGTTACGTTTCACTTAAACAGCAGTTTCCCCCCACCCCGCCCCCGGCCACCAATTCTTCCCCAAATCGTCCCTCGCCCTCGCCGCCGTCTCCTCACCGCCGCCGCCCGAGGCCGCCCTCAGCCTCACAGCCGCCGCCCAAGGCTGCCCTCCACGTCACCGTCGGTGCCCTCCACCTCACCGCTGCCCGAGCCCGGCCAGGACCGCCCTTGCCCGTGCCCGAGCCCGCCCTCTCCGCCCCTGCCTCCATCACCGAGCACCTCCCCGCCACCGTCTCTCCCCTCTCTATAAGTCCCCCACCCCTCCCCCTCACTCATCTCTCTCTGTATTTCAGAGAAAAAATTAGATGTTAATTAGATGTTTTTCAGTTAGGGCACTAGAGTTTTGCTAGGTTAATTAGGTTAGTAGTGCTGCTAGTAGTATTGGTACAGTAGGTTAATTAGGTGATGTTAAATGAATAACCTAAATGAATGAAATTAGTAGTTAACTGAATTTTTTTCCTTTCATCATTATAGAGCACTAAAGTTAACTGAATTTTGTTCTATTAGTAGTTAAATGAATTTTCTTCTACACTGTTTGCACATGTGGTTGCTCGTGTATATTTGGACACTGTTTGCAGGGAATGATGCTTAGTGGCCTATGTTTTGCCGGAATGTTGATTCATTTCTTTTCTGGCAAATTTCAGGTTCTCGATTTGTCCACTTTTTAGCAAAGCTCATGCCGAAATTTTCCGTGAATTTCGGCATGACTTGTGCTACAAACTAGGACATATCGAGTGCCCATGATTTGCCGCACCAGGACAGAGTCAACATTCCTGCAAAACAATAGGCTTTTTTATGTCATTATTCACTTTATTAGGTCTAGAATTAATTGACTAGATTTAATAATAGGAAACATGGCTAGCAACGATGAAGGACAGGGTTCTGGTGATTGCGACGACGCCTACCGGGCGGCAGACGAATTTTTTAGCATTACCGATGATCAACCGATACAATGCGAAAGAGGGATACGAACTCATGTTCTCAAAGTGATAGCTCTTCTCGCGTATATCATTGTTTAGATGGATGACGATGTATTTGCATATAATTCGAGACTTGTATCGCTATTTTCGAGATGATGACGAGATACCACTTTGTGTTGGATGATGATTATGATGATGACATGATTTGATGAGACTAATTGTATGTATATGCTATGATTACATTTGTATGTGTATGATATGCTAAAGATTATTGTATAAAGCCTATTCAAATACAAAACAAATATGCAGGAAAAAACTAATAAATAAACTAGTAGTAGCGAGGGGGGAAATTTAGCAGTAGCACCGCATTGTCAGTAGCGCGTCCCAGCAAACAACGCTGCAGATAATATCAGTAGCGCCCTTTCCCAAAGAGCGCTACAGCTATTCATGTATAGCAGTAGCGTGGGACAACCAGCGCTACTGCTATACGTTAGCTGTAGCGCCTTATTAGTAGCGCCGGTGCCCGCACTACTGAGAGGCCCAAAACCCTCGCTGCTGGTAGGCTTTTCCCTCGTAGTGCCTAGATATGAATTTCATATTGTTCCTGAGGGTTATATTATGGATGAAGAAACTGCTAGAGACTTTTTAGCTTGTAATGATAGATCTGATCTTAAGAAATAATTAAGCTTAAAGAAAAGTCTTTGAATGATATAATGAAATATGACCGTGCTTTTGCTACTTCACCTATCTTTATTTCCGATAAAGATTATGATTTCTCTGTCGATCCTGAGTTAATTACTTTGGTTGAGTCTGATCCTTTCTATGGTTATGAATGTGAAACTGTTGTGGCACATCTTACTAAATTAAATGATATAGCCACCCTATTCACTAATGATGAGAAAACTCGCTGTTATTATATCCTTAAGTTATTTACGTTCTCATTAAAGGGTGATGCTAAGATCTGGTTTAATTCTCTTGATCCTGGTTGTGTGCATAGTCCCCAGGATATGAT
Source organism: Triticum urartu (assembly GCF_003073215.2). Lineage (NCBI taxonomy): Eukaryota > Viridiplantae > Streptophyta > Magnoliopsida > Poales > Poaceae > Triticum > Triticum urartu. The sequence goes on from NC_053025.1 coordinate 590,218,017, forward strand.
TTATTACTTCTCTGCTAAATATTTCCCCGCTCATAAGAAACAAGCTGCTTTAATGGATATATATAATTTTGTGCAAATTGAAGAGGAGAGTCTCCCACAAGCTTGGGGGAGGCTTCTCCAATTACTTAATGCGTTGCCTGATCATCCTCTCAAGAAAAATGAAATACTTGATATATTTTATAATGGACTAACCGATGCTTCCAGAGACCACCTGGATAGTTGTGCTGGTTGTGTTTTCAGGGAAAGAACATTTGATCAAGATGAATTGCTATTGAATAATATGTTGAGTAATGAAAATGATTGGACACTTCCCGAACCAACTCCTAAGCCAACTCTGAAGAAAAGGGGTATTCTGTTTCTCAGTTCTGAAGATATCCAAGAGGCAAAGAAATCTATGAAAGAAAAAGGTATTAAAGCTGAAGATGCTAAAAATTTACCACCTATTGAAGAAATACATGGTCTTGATAACCTGACACAATTAGTGAAGGTAAACTCTCTCTATAGATTTGATGAAGGTGATATTCCTCGTTATAAGTCTGCTAGCCAATGCTTAGATGAGTTTGATAATTTTATTGTTAAGCAAGAAAACTTGAATGCTTATGTTTGTAGACAATTGAAATGAAATGTTGATATGCTTCAACACTTGAGTGATTATATGGCTAGTGTTAAAGGTGAACTTAAACTCATTAGTAAACATGCTTCTATGGTTACCACTCAAGTAGAACAAGTACTTAAGGCTCAGAATGATTTTCTCAATGAATTAAATGATAAGAAAAATGTTAATGCTGTTAGAGTTGTGACTAGAGGGGGTAAAATGACTCAAGAACCTTTGTATGCTGAGGGCCACCCTAAGAGAATTGAGCAAGATTCTCAGACAATTAATGTTGATGCACCTAGTTTTTCTAAGAAGAAGAAAACGAAAAATGATAGGACTTTGCAGGCTTCTAGTGAACCTGTTGTTGACACACCTGAGAATCCCAATGATATTTCTATTTCTGATGCTGAAATACAATCTGGTAATGAACATGAACCTAATGATAATGTTAATGATGATGTTCGTGTTGATGCTCAACCTAGCAGTGATAATGATGTAGAGATTGAACCTGCTGTTGATCTTGATAACCCACAATCAAAGAATCAACGTTATGATAAGAGATATTTTGTTGCTAGAAAGCACAGTAAGGAAAGAGAACCATGGGTTCACAAACCCATGCCTTTTCGTCCTAAACCATCCAAGAAAAAGGATGATGAGGATTTTGAGCGCTTTGCTGAAATGATTAGACCTATCTTTTTGCATATGCGTTGGACTGATATGCTTAAAATGAACCCTCATGCTAAGTACATGAAAGATATTGTTACAAATAAAAGAAAGATACCGGAAGCTGAAGTTTCCACCATGCTTTCTAATTATACTTTTAAGGGTGGAATACAAAAGAAACTTGGAGATCCAGGAGTACCAACTATACCATGCTCCATTAAGAGAAACTATGTTAAAACTGCTTTATGTGATCTCGGAGCCGGTGTTATGCCTCTCTCTTTATATCGTAGACTTGATTTGAATAAGTTGACACCTACTGAAATATCTTTGCAAATGGTTGATAAATCAACTTCTATACCTGTCGGTATTTGTGAGGATGTGCCTGTTGTGGTTGGAAACATTACTATTTTAACGGACTTTGTTATTCTTGATATTCCCACGGATGATAGTATGTCGATTATCCTTGGAAGACCCTTTTTGAATACTGCAGGGGCTGTTATTGATTGGAACAAAGGCAATGTCACTTTTCATGTTAATGGTAATGAGCATACAGTACACTTTCCGAGGAAACAACCTCAAGTCCAGAGTATCAATTCTATTGGAAAAATACTAACTATTACTATTTGATGTTTTGTATTTCCTCTTCCTACTGTCAAGATGAAATATGATATTCTTATTATTGGGGACATGCATATCCCCGTTGAGGTAACCTAGTGTTATTCAAAAATTCTCCGGTCTCATGTTATTCGAAAAGAGTTTTTAACATGACTTGATCAACCTTGTTAGTGGATTCCTTTTGATGAGCATGAGATGGATGAAGTTAGAAAGCACGACTTTCTATACCCTCTTTTTACTTTCTATTATTTAAATTATATAAAGCAAAAATTGTATTTTTGTCTATTTTCTTAATTATCCATGCAATGAAAAATGCCCCAAAAATAAAAGTTCTCCAAATGCCCTGAAAATTTAATATGATTTTTTCTAGAATATTTGAGAATATCTGGCACTAAGAACACACTAGGGGGGCCCGCCATGTGCCCACGAGGGTGGAGGGCGCGCCCCCTGCCTCGGGGACCCCACGTGGGTCCCCTCCACTTATTCTTGCACCCACACACTTAGTCTTGCCACAGAAAAAATCACCCACCAATTCAAACCTGAATTCTTGCTCATCTTGCTGCCATTTTCGATCACCTTGCTCAAAGCTCCATTCACAAAACTGCTTTGGGGGATTGTTCTTCGATATGTGACTCCTCCAATGGTCCAATTAGTTTTTGTTCTAGTGCTTTATTTATTGCAATTTTTTGCTGCTTAGGTGACCCTGTTCTTGAGCTTGCATGTCAAATTTATGTGGTCAAAAGTAGTTTAAATGCATGATATGGCCTCTTGGCACTTGTAGGAGTAGTTGCTATCAATTTTGTTAAGTTTGGTTCACTTTTATTTCGAGTCACTAAAAATTCAGAAGTTTTTCAGAAGAAGAAATATGTTTAGCAAAATGTACCAAGGTGGTTCCTCAAGGAAGCAAGGACCAAGGCTCGCGATACGTGAGCCGGACCATGAACTACCCAGAGAAGCTCAAGTGTGTCCTTGTGAATGGCCATCAGAAAATTTCATGGTCCAGGCAGGAATTAAGGAGGAATTTGAAGCATATGTGCGTAACGCTGAACTTGAGGGCGTTGTGGCAGATAAGTGCCCTCCGTACCACTACTTAACTGATTCCTTTGTGAGAAGATTTAAATTTACATCATCACACAATTCCAAAACTGTCCTATTTTATCTTTATGATAAATCTTATACGATGGACTTAGAAGATTTTAATACTGCTTGTAAACTCCCACAGAGGGGTAGTGCTAGTGAGCCTTGCAAATCTCAATATAAAAACTTTCTTGCTAGTATAACTGTGGGGGAATCTAGGGAGATCACACAAGCTACCATACGGAGCATTCATTTTCCTGCCATACATTATTTTGGTCTCTTCATAGGTAGATGCATTAATGGTAAGGATGAAGCATGTCACATGTGTGTTCTCAACCTGAGTGTTCTCAAGAGTGCTGCATTAGGAGATAGACAATATAACTTGGGGGCCATTGTTGCACGTAGGTTGCATAATAATAGTATTAATGAAGATTTGTTCGGTGGAATTTATGCAACCCGTTTAACTGATTTTCTTGAGATACCCATATGCGGGGATGATATTGAGTTGCCTCCTGCTTATTTAGATTATAATGCTATGGTTCATCATCAGTTTATTGAGAGGAACAATCAGTCCCTCCAGTACCGACTAATCTTTGACAGACGACGCACCTTCCATGTCGCTCTCTCTGCTCCTACTTTCTTTGACTTTCAGGCAAAAAGGAGATATGTTATAACTAGGGAGGAGGCGAACGAGTACGAGAAGAGGATGGAGGCAGCCCGCCTCCAAGCTGCAGCCCTTCAGGTAGTAGTTGATGCATCTCAGTACGACCCCAGCTTCAACTTCGGATATCAACCAGGCCATCCATGGGCATAGACCAACTTAGGCCAAAAGCCTAAGCTTGGGGGAGTACGTATTTCTCACCTACATTACATTCATGTTCACACACTCATGCCAGTTGTCGGCGCTCATACTTTTTCATTGTATCATCCATGCTAGTTAATTTGTTTTTAAGCTTTCTTCTTGTGTGTTTGAAAAGACTTAAGAAAAAACCTAAAAAAATTGAGTCGTAGCTTTTAGCTAGTTTACTTTCCATGCATGTAGTAGTAGTAATTAAAAAGAAAATCCAAAAAGATTTCTCATTCTTCTTTTGCTTGTTGGGAGCTTTCCTATGTAAATAGTTTTATTTCTTTTCTTTGGGGGTCAAGAGGAGAAGACCATGATGAAAATGTTTAGTGTCTCTCATATGCATTATTGTTGATCTAACAAAGAGCCCATATTAACTTGTCTTCTCTCTTGACTTGAGTGCTTGCAGATTCCAGCTTAGTCCAATGCACGTGCACTATTATTATTATCCACACTATTCGGTTGTGCAAGTGAAAGGCAATAATGACGATATATGATGAATCGATTGAGATGTAAAAGCTGGTATGAACTCGACCTCTCTTGTTTTTGTAAATATGATTAGTTCATCGTTCCTGATTCAGCCTATTATGAATGAAACATGTTTGCAATGACAATTAGAGATTATAGTTGCTTATGCCATGCTTAATTTGCTAGGAGTTTATAATGATTTACCTTGCGTGCCAACATGCTATTAAAATGGTTGTGATGTGGTATGATAGGGTGGTATCCTCCTTTGAACGGTTTGAGTGGCTTAACTTGGCACACGTTCACGCATGTATTTGAAACAAAATCAACATAGCCTCCACGATATTTATGTTCATGGTGAATTATATACTACTCATGCTTGCATTCAGTGTTGATTAATTTTAATGCATGTTCATGACTGTTGTCTCTCTCTAGCAGGTAGCTTCCCAGTCTGTTTCTAGCCTTCACTTGTACTAAGCAGGAATACTGCTTGTGCATCCAATTCCATAAACCCCAAAGTTATTCATATGAGTCCACCATACCTTCCTATATACGCACTCCAAAAAAAGACACATACATGACATTTTGGGCCAAACGAAAAAAAATTCAGTCATACTTATGACACTTCTATGACGATAATTGTGACAAAACCCGGTATCATCATAGATGTGGTGGGCTCCTACTTCTATGAAAAAAAATCATGAAAGAAAATGGGATTTTCATCCTGGGTGGGCCGGAGACGCAGCTGCATGACATTCTTTGGGCCGTCCATGACGGAAAAAACCGTGGTAGAAGCGAGGGCGAGGAAAAATATCGGGGTGTTCCCGGTTATGGTGGGTGGTTAGGGCCGAGCGATGCGCATTTCTCTCGTACACGCACACGTGTGGGTGCGAGGCATTGGGCTCTAAGTGAACCCGAGCGAGGCGTTCGCCTACTGAACCCGAGCTATTGCACTGCAGGCTACGCGTTACTGAACCCGAGCGATCGATCGATGGCTGTTAATTCAACCCGATCGAGCGATTCCTTCGCTACTGCTGCTAACTAAAGCCGATCGATGCTGCCTCTGGATGAAAAGTGAGCGTTGCTGGGGGGGTTTGGATGAACAGTTCCCAGTGGGGTGGATGAACAGGACCCCGTGGTGTTGCCTCTGGATGAACAGGACCCCGATCGATCGAGCCGGTTGGGGCTGGATGAACAGGACCCCGTGGAGGGCTGGATGAACAGGACCACCCCGTGGAGGGATAGATGAACAATAGACGGTGGAGGGCTGGATGAGCAGTAGACCGCGGAGGGGTGGTTGAACAGGATCCCGTGGAGAGGGCAGGTTGAACAGTAGCTGGTGGAGTAGCGTGCGGTGGCGGCTAGATGAATAGGAGCCCGTGGATGAACAGTCGTAGGTGGAGGCTGGAGGAGGTCGACGCTGGATGAACAGTAGCCCGTGGAGCCTGGAGGGGGTCGACGGTGGAGATGAACAGTATCCCGTGGAGTCCCGTTTTGCGGTATGCCACACCCCTCCCGATGAACAGGACCCCCGTTTCGACCGTAGCGCTCCAACACAAGTCCTTTTCCTCCGTTTTGCAGTACGCCACACCCCTCCCGATGAACAGGACCCCTGTTTCGACCGTAGCGCTCCAACACAAGTCCTTTTCCTCTGTTTTGTGGTACGCCACACCCCTCCCGATGAATAGGACCCCCATTTGGACCGTACGAGGTCCGTTTCCTCCGTTTTGTGGTACGCCAAACCCCTCCCGATGAACAGGATCCCATTTCAACCATGGCCAGTCGAGCACAAGGCCGTTTCCTCCGTTCTGCTATACGCCGAGCCTCGTTTCCATCGCCTGTTCCGTCCAAGCCCTCTCGATCAACACGACGACGCATTCCATTCCGACCCAGCCAGTTGGCTGCCCGTGAACACGACGATGACATTGTTTCTCCGTTCTGACCCATCCATGTACATGAGCCCTGGCCATACGTATGCGCGAGTAGGCGTTCGAGACCCCGCCCGTATGTACGTATGTGGCCGTATTTTCTTTCTTGCACACAGGCCGTTGTACGTATGTGTACATGCTACATGCGCGCCTCTACTACAACACGTGCGCGCCTCTACATCGACCAGTATGTGTGTACACATTCGCGACCAAAATGACAACGCTATGTACGCTTCGACCAGGTGGGTCCCGACTGTCAAGCACTTCCTTGTGTGTGAAGATATAGCTGGTGGGTAGGGGTGGAATTCGAGCCGAGTCGAGCCAGCTCGACTCGACTCGCTAAAGCTCGGTTCATTAACGAGCTAGCTCGACTCGACTCGTTACTATAACGAGCTCAAATCCAAGATTGGCTCGACTCGTATAACTCGCGAGCTGGCTCATTTAGCTTGTTAAGCTCGTTAAAGATATGAACATTAGACCTTACAAATATGATAAAAAGATTAACTAAGAATTTAGCATGTGCATATGTGGTTTTGTACATGTGATCTCCTGGGTGGCTCGGCCTTGAGCGGCTGGGCCTTGTGCTGGGATGCAAGGTGTTTAGTGGTTGTATTTTACTACCCCTAAAAAACATTGATTTTTTTACCGAGCTTAACGAGTTACCCGAGTACTCGTGAGATCGGCTCGTTTACCTTGGTATGTAAATGATCTTAAACTAAAGCTCGGCTCGGCTCGTTATTCTTCGAGTTCGAGTCGATTCGAGTCGAGTCAAGAGCTACTCGTTTAGCTCGCGAGCTTCGAGCTTTTTTTCCAGCCCTACTAGTGGGTCCCAACAGTCAGGGGGCGAATCGTTTTTTTTGCCTGGACGCACTTCCTTTCATGCGAAGATGTAGCTGGTGGGTCCCAACAGTCAGGGGGGAAACATTTTTTCGCGAAATATGGTGGCCTGTCCGGTGGGTCCCCGCTGTCAGGTGGAGGAATAATTATTTTGCGCGTAATAAGGAGGCACTTCCTTGCGGCTGCCGTGGACCCAGCGGTCAGCCTCTCCATGTGTAGTACTCTTCCGATGGAAGTCAGTCGTTGACCACATTGACCACGCTGCGTAGAGAGCACCACGACGGTGGACGACGGCGAGGCCTTGGAAGGGGACGACGTGGAGCCAGGGAAGACGCGGCAGTGGATACCCACGCGGAGAGGAGTACGAGGGTTCACTGGTTCGGCTGCGGTGTGAGGCTGCCGTCGCTGCAGAATAACAAGGGGGTGTGGGTGAGTGGAGGGATGGCCTGGCAGCGGTGGGAGTATGATAACCCACAAGTATAGGGGATCGCAACAACTTTCGAGGGTAGAGTATTCAACCCAAATTTATTGATTCGACTCAAGGGGAGCCAAAGAATATTCTCAAGTATTAGCAGCTGAGTTGTCAATTCAACCACACCTGTAAACATAGTATCTGCAGCAAAGTGTTTAGTAGCAAAGTAATATGATAGTGGTGGTAGCGGCAACAAAAGTAATGACAGCAAAAGTAATGTTTTTGGTATTTTGTAGTGATTGTAACAGTAGCAGCGGGAAAGTAAATAAGCGAGAACCAGTATATGGAAAACTCGTAGGCGCCGGATCAGTGATGGATAATTATGTTGGATGCGGTTCATCACGTAACAGTCATAACATAGGGTGACATAGAACTAGCTCCAATTCATCAATGTAATGTAGGCATGTATTCTGTATATAGTCATACGTGCATATGGAAAAGAACTTGCATGGCATCTTTTGTCCTACCCTCTCGTGGCAGCGGGGACCTATTGGAAACTAAGGGATATTAAGGCCTCCTTTTAATAGAGAACCGGAACAAAGCATTAGCACATAGTGAATACATGAACTCCTCAAACTATGGTCATCACCGGGAGTGGACCCGATTATTGTCACTTCGGGGTTGCCGGATCATAACACATAGTAGGTGACTATAGACTTGTAAGGTAGGATCAAGAACTCACATATATTCATGAAAACATAATAGGTTCAGATCTGAAATCATGGCACTCGGGCCCTAGTGACAAGCATTAAGCATAGCAAAGTCATAGCAACATCAATCTCAGAACATAGTGGATACTAGGGAACAAACCCTAACAAAACTAACTCGATTACATGATAAATCTCATCCAACCCATCACTGTCCAGCAAGCCTACGATGGAATTACTCACGCACTGCGGTGAGCATCATGAAATTGGTGATGGAGGATGGTTGATGATGACGACGGCGACGAATCCCCTTCTCCGGAGCCCCGAACGGACTCCAGATTAGCCCTCCCGAGAGGTTTTAGGGCTTGGCGGCGGCTCCGTATCGTAAAACGCGATGATTTCTTCTCTTTGATTTTTTTTCTCTTCGAAAGCAAATATATAGAGTTGGAGTTGGCGTCGGAGGACATCCAGGGGGCCCACGAGGTAGGGGGCGCGCCCTAGGGGGGGCGCCCCCCACCCTCGTGGACAGGGTGTGGGCCCCCTGGTCTTCATCTTTGGCGAGGCTTTTTTATTATTTTTTCTAAGATGTTCCGTGGAATTTTAGGTCATTCCGAGAATATTTGTTTTCTTCACATAAAACAACACCATGGCAATTCTGCTGAAAACAGCGTCAGTCTGGGTTAGTTCCATTCAAATCATACAAGTTAGATTCCAAAACAAGGGAAAAAGTGTTTGGAAAAGTAGATACGACGGAGACGTATCAACTCCCCCAAGCTTAAACCCTTACTTGTCCTCAAGCAATTAAGTTGACAAACTGAAAGAAAGAAAGAAAAACTTTTACAAACTCTGTTTGCTCTTGTTATTGTAACTATGTCAAGCCAGCATTCAAGTTTTCAGCATAGATCATAACTAACCATATTTGCGAGAATTCTCAAGACTCATAATTACTCATATCAATGGCATAATCAACTAGCAAGCCATAATAATAAATCTCGGATGACAACACTTTCTCAAAACAATCATAATATGATATAACAAGATGGTATCTCACTAGCCCTTTCTGAGACCGCTAAACATAAATGCAGAGCACCTTTAAAGATCAAGGACTGACTAGACATTGTAATTCATGGTAAAAGAGATCCAATCATAGTCACACCCAACATAGATTAATAGTGATGAATGCAAATGACAGTTGTGCTCTCTAGCTAGTGCTTTTTAATAAGAGGGTGATGACTCAACATAAAAAGTAAATGGATAGGCCCTTCGCAGAGGGAAGCAGGGATTTGTAGAGGTGCTAGAGCTCGGTTTTGAAATAGAGATAAATTGTATTTTGAGCAGTATACTTTCATTGTCAATGTAACAACTAAGAGATGGCGATATCTTCCATGCTAAGCACATTATATGCGGTTCCCAAACAGAATGGTAAAGTTTATACTCCCCCTCCACCAACAAGCATCAATCCATGGCTTGCTCGAAACAACGAGTGCCTCAAACATACATCAGGTCCCAGGGGGGATTTTTGTTTGCAATTAATTTTGATTTAGTTTGCATAAAGCATGGCACTGGGCATCCCGGTGACCAGCCATTTTCTCGTGAGTGAGGAGCGGAGTCCATTCCTCTTGAGAATAACCCGCCTAACACGGAAGATAAGGACAGCCTTGGTTGATACATGAGCTATTCGAGCATACAAAACAGAATGTTTATTTGAAGGTTTAGAGTTTGGCACATACAAATTTACTTGGAACGACAGGTAGATACCGCATATAGGAAGGTATGGTGGACTCATCTGGAATAACTTTGGGGTTTAAGGGATTGGATGCACAAGCAGTATTCCCGCTTAGTACAAGTGAAGGCTAGCAAAAGACTGGGAAGCGACCAACTAGAGAGCGACAACAGCCATGTACATGCATTAAAATTAATAAACATTGGATGCAAGCATGAGTAGGATATAATCCACCATGAACATAAATATCGTGAAGGCTATGTTGATTTGTTTCAACTACATGCGTGAACATGTGCCAAGTCAAGTCACTTAAATCATTCAAAGGAGGATACCACCCCATCATACCACATCATAATCATCTCAATAGCATGTTGGCACACATGGTAAACCATTATAACTCATAGGTAATCAAGCATGGCACGAGCAACTATGATCTCTAATTGTCATTGCAAACATGTTTATTCATAATAAGCTGAATCAAGAACGAGGCACTCATCATATTTACAAAAACAAAAGAGGTCGAGTTCATACCAGCTGTTCTCATCTCAGTCAGTCCATCATATATCATCATAATTGCCTTTCACTTGCACGACCGAACGATGTGAATAATAATAAGAGTGCACGTGCATTGGACTAAGCTGGAATCTGTGAGCATTCAATAAACAGGAGAAGACAAGGCAATATGGGCTCTGGGTTAAATCAACAATAATGCATATAAGAGCCACTTCAACAATTTAATTATGGTCTTCTCCTACTGACCCCCAAAGAAAAGAAAAGAAATAAAACTATTTACACGGGAAAGCTCCCACCAAGCAAAAGAAGAACGGGAAATATTTTTGGGTTTTCTTTTTAATTATTACTACTACAGCAGAAAAATAAACTACTACTAATTTTTTTTGGTTTTTCTTAAGGTTTAACAAACACACAAGAAGAAAGCAGGAAAAAGAAAATAAACTAGCATGGATATTACAGTGAAAGAGTATGAGCACCGACATCTAGCAATGAGTGTGTGTGAACATAAGTGTAATGTCGGTGAGAAATACGTACTCCCCCAAGCTTAGGCTTTTGGCCTAAGTTGGTCTATTGCCAGGGATAGCCTGGCGGATACCCGTAGGTGTAGCTGGGGTCGTACTGCAATAAAGAATAGTTGGGATCATACTGATGTGCAGCGGTTATCGCCTGCTGAGCTGCAGCATGGAGTCGAGCTGCCTCCGCTCTCCTCTCGTACTCTTCTGCCTCCTCTCTGGTAATAACATATCTTCTTTTTGTCTGTGAATCAATGAAGGCAGGAGCAGGGAGAGTAATACGGAAAACACGTCGTTTATCAAAAATTAAACGATATAAGAGAGGTGATTCAGGCCTCTCGACAAACTGGTGCGAAGCCATAGAGTTATAGTCTAAATATGCAGGAGGCAACTCTGTATCACCCTCACGAATGTCTATCTCAAGAAAGTGAGCTAAGCGGGTTGCATAAATTCCTCCAAAGAAATCTCCATTATGTCTATTATGATGCAACCTATGAGCTACAATGGCTCCCATATGATAAGATTGGTCTCCTAACACAGCACTCCTAAGAATGCTAAGATCAGGGACACACATGTGACATGCTTCATCCTTAGCATTTATGCATCTACCGATGAAGAGAGCAAAATAATGTATAGCAGGAAAGTGAATGCTCCCTATGGTAGCCTGCGTTATATCTCAAGATTCCCCCACAGTTATACTAGCAAGAAAGTTTCTAAATTCAGATTTAGGGGGATCCCTAACACTACCCCATGATGGAAGTTTGCAAGAAGAAGTGAAATCCTCCAAGTCCATGGTATAAGATTTGTCATAGAGATCAAACATGACTGAAGGAGAATTACGCGAAGATGAATACTCAAACCTCCTCACAAATGAACTTGTGAGATCATGATACTGGGGGCATTTGTTAGCCTCAAAATCCTCAAGACCGGCATTGCGCAAATATGCTTTGAATTCTTCTTTAATTCCTGCACGGTCCATAAAATTTTCCGACGGCCATTCGCAAGGCCGTACTAGAGCGTCTCTTGGTGGATCCTCGTCAGCATCGCGCATAGAAATCCTGGGTCCTTGCTTCTTAGAAGAACCACCTTGGAACATCTTCCTAAGCATATTGTTTTTCTCTGAAAAATTCTGAAATTTTTAGTAACTTCAAACAAACGTGAGCCAACTTCAATAAAACTGATAGCAACTACTCCTACAAGTGCCTAGAGCCTATATCAAGCATTAGAACTACTTGGAACCATATAAATTTGACATGCAAGCTCAAGAACATGGTCACCTATGCAGCACAATTTTGCAAAGAATAAAGCACTAGAACAAAAACTAATTGGACCAATGGAGGAGTCACATACCAAGGAACAATCTCCCCAAGCAGTTTTTCGAGAGGTGCTTTGAGCAAGGAGATCGAAAATCACAACAAAAGTGGCTGGAACTCGTGCTTGAGTTGGTTTTTCGGGTTTGTGTGAGACAGAGGAAGAATATGGGTGCTGGGATAAGTGGAGGAGGGCTACCGTGGGCCCATGAGGCAGGGGGCGCGCCCTAGAGGGGGGGCGCGCCCACCACCCTCATGGCCAGGTGGCACCTCCTCCCGCGGTAATTTTTGCACAGTAAATCCTCAAATATTCCCAAAAAAATCATATTAAATTGGCATGTCATTCTGAGGACTTTTATTTTCGGGATATTTTTATATTGCACGGATAAGTCATGAAATAGACAGAAAATACTATTTTTACTTTATTTCTACTAATTAACGGAAAATATAGAGAGGGTACAGAAGGTTGTGCTTGTAGTTTCATCCATCTGATGCTCATCAAAAAGAATCCACTAACAAGGTTGATCAAGTCTTGTTAACAAACTCATTCCGATAATCACGAAACCGGAGAAATTTCGAATAACACTAAGTTACCTCAATGGGGATATGCACATCCCCTATAATAAGTATATCATATTTCTTTTTGACAGTAGGAAGAGGAAATTCAAAACCTCCAATTATAATCGATGGAATTTTTCCAATGGAGTTGATACTATGAACTTGAGGTTGTTTCCTCGGAAAGTGTACCATATGCTCATTACCATTAACATGAAAAGTGACATTGCCTTTGTTGCAATCAATAACAGCCCCTGCAGTATTAAGAAAAGGTCTTCCAAGAATAATAGCATACTATCATCCTCGGGAATATCAAGTATAACAAAGTCTGTTAAAATAGTAACGTTTGCAACCACAACAGGCACATCCTCACAGATACCGACACGTATAGCAGTTGATTTATCAGCCATTTGCAAAGATATTTTAGTAGGTGTCAACTTATTCAAGTCAAGTCTACGATATAAAGAGAGAGGTATAACACTAACACCGGCTCCAAGATCACATAAAGCAGTTTTAATATAATTTCTTTTAATGGAGCAAGGTATAGTAGGTACTCCGGGATCTCCAAGTTTCTTTGGTATTCCACCCTTAAAAGTATAATTAGCAAGCATGGTGGAAATTTTAGCTTCCCGTATCTTTCTTTTATTAGTAATGATATCCTTCATATATTTAGCATAATGATTTGTTTTGAGCACATCAGTTAATCGCATACGCAAAAAGATAGGCCTAATCATTTCAGCAAAGCGCTCAAAATCCTCATCATCCTTTTTCTTGGATGGTTTCGGAGGAAAAGGCATGGGTTTCTGAACCCAAGGTTCCCTTTCTTTACCATGTTTCCTAGCAACAAAGTCTCTTTTATCATAACATTGATTCTTTGATTGTGGGTTATCAAGATCAACAACGGGTTCAATTTCTACATCATTATCATTACTAGGTTGAGCATTATCATGAACATCATCATTAATATTTTCATTAGGTTCATGTTCATTACCAGATTGTGTTTCAGCATCAGACATAGAGATATCATTTGGATTATCAGGTGGTTCAGCAATAGGTTCACTAGAAGTTTGCACAGTTCTATCATTTTTCTTCTTATTATTAGAAGAACTAGGAACATCAATATTATTTCTCTGAGAATCTTGCTCAATCCTCTTAGGGTGGACTTCAGGATACAAAGGTTCCTGAGTCATTCTACCAGTTCTAGTTGCCACTCTACCAGCATAATCATTTTTCTTACTATTCATTTCATCAAGCACTTCTTTTTGAGCCTTAAGTACTTGTTCTACTTGAGTGGTAACCATAGAAGCATGTTTGCTAACAAGTTTAAGTTCACCTTTAATATTAGCCATAAAATCACCCAAGCGTCTAATCATATAAGCATTTTCTTTTAATTGTCTACCAAAATAAGCATTGAAGTCGTCTTTCTTAAACATAAAGTTATCAAACTCATCCAAGTAATGACTAGCAATTTTAGTAGGAGGAACTTCAACTTTATCATATCTGTAGAGAGAATTTACCTTTACTACCTGTGTTGGGATATCGGGATCAGGAGGTTCTTCGGTAAATAAAGAATTGAGATCATATGTTCCTTCAACAGGCGGTATATTAAGACCATGTATTTCTTCAATAGGAGGTAAATTCTTAACATCTTCAGCTTTAATACCTTTTTCTTTCATAGATTTCTTTGCCTCTTGCATATCTTCGGGACTGAGGAATAGAACACCTCTCTTCTTCGGAGTTGGTTTAGGAATAGACTCAGTAATTGGAGCAGGAGCTAGCTCAGGAGGTGCCCAATTATTTTCATTTGTCAACATATTATTTAATAGAATTTCAGCTTCATCCGGTGTTCTTTCCCTGAAAAGAGAACCAGCACAACTATCCAGGTAATCTCTGGAAGCATCGGTTAGTCCATTATAAAAGATATCAAGTATTTCGGGTTTCTTAAGAGGATGATCAGGCAAAGCATTAAGTAACTTGAGAAGCCTCCCCCAAGATTGTGGGAGACTCTCTTCTTTAATTTTCACAAAGTTATATATTCCCCTCAAAGCTGCTTGTTTCTTATGAGCAGGGAAATATGTAGCAGAGAAGTAATAAATCATATCCTGGGGACTACGCACACAACCAGGATCAAGAGAATTAAACCAGATCTTAGCATCACCCTTTAATGAGAATGGAAATATTTTGAGTATATAAAAGTAACGCGATCTCTCATCATTAGTAAACAGGGCGGCTATATCATTTAACTTAGTAAGATGTGCCACAAGAGTTTCAGATTCATAGCCATAAAACGGATCAGATTTAACCAAAGTAATTATATCAGGATCAACAGAGAATTCATAATCCTTATCAGGAACACATATAGGTGAAGTAGCAAAAGCAGGGTCGGGTTTCATTTTATCTCTAAGTGATTCTTTGTTCCATTTAACTAATAACCTCTTAAGCTCATATCTATCCCTGCAGGCTAAAATAGCGGCAGAAGATTCCATATCAAAAAGGTAACCCTCAGGAATAACAGGCATATTTTCATCATCACTATCATCATCATATTCAGATTCAATAATTTCTTTTTCTCTAGCCCTAGCAATTTGTTCAGCAAGAAATTCACCAAGGGGCACAGTAGTATCAGGCATAGAAGCAGTTTCATCATAAGTATCATGCATGGCAGAAGTGGCATCATCAATAACATGTGACATATCTGAACAAATAGCAAAAGCAGGTTTAGGTGTCGCTAGCCTACTCATAACAGAAGGTGAATCAAGTGTAGAGCTAGATGGTAGTTCCTTACCTCCCCTCATAGTTGAGGGATAAACTGTTGTCTTAGCGTCTTTCAAGTTCTTCATAGTGTCCAGCAGATATAAATCCCAAGTGACTCAAAGAATAGAGCTATGCTCCCCGGCAACTGCGCAAGAAATTGGTCTTGGTAACCCACAAGTATAGGGGATCGCAACAGCTTTCGAGGGTAGAGTGTTCAATCCAAATTTATTGATTCAACACAAGGGGAGCCAAAGAATATTCTCAATTATTAGCAGCTGTGTTGTCAATTCAACCACACCTGGAAACTTAGTATCTGCAGCAAAGTGTTTAGTAGCAAAGTAATATGATATTGGTGGTAGCGGCAACAAAAGTAAAGACGGCAAAAGTAATGTTTTTGGTATTTTGTAGTGATTGTAACAGTAGCAGCGGGAAAGTAAATAAGCGAGAACCAGTATATGGAAAACTCGTAGGCACCGGATCAGTGATGGATAATTATGCCGGATGCGGTTCATCATGTAAGAGTCATAACATAGGGTGACATAGAACTAGCTCCAATTCATCAATGTAATGTAGGCATGTATTCCATATATAGTCATACATGCTTATGGAAAAGAACTTGCATGACATCTTTTGTCCTACCCTCCCGTGGCAGCGGGGTCCTATTGGAAACTAAGGGATATTATGGCCTCCTTTTAATAGAGAACCGAAACAAAGCATTAGCACATAGTGAATACATGAACTCCTCAAACTATGGTCATCACCGGGAGTGGTCCCGATTATTGTCACTTCGGGGTTGACGGATCATAACACATAGTAGGTGACTATAGACTTGCAAGAAAGGATCAAGAACTCACATATATTCATGAAAACATAATAGGTTCAGATCTGAAATCATGGCACTCGGGCCCTAGTGACAAGCATTAAGCATAGCAAAGTCATAGCAACATCAATCTCAGAACATAGTGGATAGTAGGGATCAAACCCTAACAAAACTAACTCGATTACATGATAAATCTCATCCAACCCATCACTGTCCAGCAAGCCTATGATGGAATTACTCACGCACGGCGGGAGCATCATGAAATTGGTGATGGAGGATGGTTGATGATGACGACGGCGACGAATCCCCCTCTCCGGAGCCCCGAACGGACTCCAGATCAGCCCTCCCGAGAGGTTTTAGGGCTTGGCGGCGGCTCCGTATCGTAAAATGCGATGATTTCTTCTCTTTGATTTTTTTCTCTCCGAAAGCAAATATATAGAGTTGGAGTTGGCGTCGGAGGACATCCAGGGGGCCCACGAGGTAGGGGGCATGCACTAGAGGGGGGGCGCCCCCCACCCGTGTGGACAGGGTGTGGGCCCCCTGGTCTTCATCTTTGGCGAGGATTTTTTATTATTTTTTCTAAGATGTTCTGTGGAGTTTTAGGTCATTCCGAGAATATTTGTTTTCTGCACATAAAACAACACCATGGCAATTCTGCTGAAAACAGCGTCAGTTCGAGTTAGTTCCATTCAAATCATACAAGTTAGAGTCCAAAACAAGGGCAAAAGTGTTTGGAAAAGTAGATACGACGGAGATGTATTAGAGTATTAGGGGGCGGTGAGGCCTCCACGGCAGCACAGCCGGCCACGGGAGGCAGGAGCACGCGGCACGACCGGCGCTGCTTTGGGCGGCTGGAGCAAGAAGACAAGAGGTTGAAGAAGCACGACGGCCATTGTATGGACATCGTACGGTCACTGCAGCTAGAATCGTTTATATTGATTAAGTTGACAAAGCCCTTGGTATGCGTCAACTTAGTAGGCCCACAGGTCAGCTTCCGAAACGGTGCACCCCAGATGTCAGGGGGAGGAATCATTTTTTGGGCAGGTGAAGCTAGAATATCTGAGATTGAAGAAGAAGCACGACATCCATTGGATGGACATCCAACGGCCACTGCTGCTAGAACCGTGTGTTGACGATAATTTGACAAAGCCTTGCATACGCGCCAACTCTCTTTTTTAGGGGACGCGTCAACTTAGTAAGGCCACAAGTGTGTGGCAGGGAACTTATAGCCCAATTGAGATTTGTAAGAATGTGCAGCCAATTTTTGAATTCTAATGGAATTTACTACAACCCATTTACAGTTTGTTAAAAGTACAGCCCATTTCAACCAACCGTTCAAAATAGAATTCAATAAAAATTCCCAGATTTTGATGGGATCCGAAATATTTTTATCCCGAAATTTCTAGTGAGATTAAATACAATTTCAATATAAATTTATATTATGTAAAATCCAACAAAACATTGCGCTCGCAACAATTAATGAAATTAAAATTTTCAATATCCAAAAATAATATTTTATAAAGTAATTACGTGTTTGGTGCATTTTTTATAGTTACTGCCCAGTTTTTATAATTACATCCCGTTTATTATTTCTTAAAGCCCATTTTCTTGTTAAGCCTAATGCATCCCTCCTAGGAAAGATTTGCAGCCCAACAGGGCGGAGAATAACAACTTGACCTTGCCTGGGTATTCCTAAAAAAAAGTATAGCTGGGCTAGCCATTTTCAGCTTAAAAAATAATATCTGGCCTGGATATCTGGCCTGGGCTAGATGGGCCACAACCCGCCCAATTAATACATGCAACGATGGTTTCGTTGTTGTTCAGAGGAGAAAAATTAATATCTGGGATAAACATCGCTGAAGAAAAACTCTGTAGTGCTCACGCCTCAAAAACAAAAATACTGCTCGAGCTGCTTGGTCCCAGCAGTCGGCCGCTTCTTGTGCAATTCTCTCGTTTATTGACTACATAGGTTGACAATGGTGTAGGACCGTGATGTCAGGAAACCAGGAGGAAGCAAAAAAATTATAGTTTTATATACTAATAAGGAGGCACTTGCGCACGTGCGGCTATGGCCCTGGTGGGTCCCCACTGTCATCCTCTCCAAGTCAGTCATCTCCTCATCCTCATGTCCGTTGACCATGTTGACAACGTGAGATGGCAGCGCCACGGCGAGCGCAACAACTCAAAGGACGACGGCGAGGGCCTCGCGGGCCCTACGGATGGTCTAATACAGCTCCCGCTACTTATTCAGGAAGCCAGGATCATAGGGCCACATGTCCGCGACGACATTGTCGTTCGCTTGTTCACCGGTGCTCATTGAGGAGGCGGAGGTTGCAGCACAAGTCCTCCTGTGCTGGTAGATCTTCCGCCATTAGGGCCTCGAAGTGCGGCCGCACCTGCTCTATGGTGAACACGGCATGAACCGGCTTGGACAGTTGCGCCGGCTCCTGGTCGGAAGCTACGTCCATCGTCTGATTGTCGTCGCTTAGCACTAGTCTGACTGCCCTGGCCCGCCCAGACCGCCTCCATCGCCCGCGCACGCTTTCCGCCCAAAATGGTCAGCGTGCCCGCCCCGTTTCCCGGTGCAGGCGTTTGCTGCACCTTCAAACGTCACAAGTATCGTTCGTCCGTCCTTCTGCCGCCCACATTAGTGATACACGGTTGCCGATGCGGCTACTCCGGCGCCACACGTCTGTCCCTCCGCCGCTCACCATTGCTATATAAACTGCTGCGCCGGCCATAGCCGCAGTCATCTGCATCCGTTCCCTTTCTCCTGTCCACACCACTACTGCCCACCATGGCTTCCTCGCACTCTAGCGCTCTTCGGGACGGGCGGTGTCGGAGTAATGGGCCACGGGTAGGAAAACCCGGGTCCCAGAACCTTTCAAGACATCGGGGCGGGCTGCGCCCCTCAAAGACCCCAGGATGAAGAGCCGCCTCCTGAGGAGTCGACGGCAAGACGGCCGACTGCCCGCTCACGGCTGAGTCCCAGGGATGACTTCCAGAGAAGCCGGCTTTGGGGAGTCGGCCTGCGACTCCAACAAACCCCATGAACTCATCAAAGGGGACGAGGTAGGGGCGTGACTACAGTGGAGCCCACCCCGCCCCTCGCCAAGGGAAAGCATGGCCACAACACGCCGTACCCCGGACGATCACCATGTGGCGTGGCAATGTTGCCATGCCGGCCCTGACATCAGCACCGCAGGGCCGAATCCTGCACCCACGACGGCTTGTCTGTATGGCCTGGAGGCAGCAGGCCCCACCAGTCAGTGAGACCTCGGGAGACGGCAAGAGAACCACCAGTCGGACCCGTCGGGAGTTGGCCCAGGGGAGTCGGCCAAGCCCTCCCCTAGGGCCCACGCGCCATTAATCAAGATGTGATGGGGAGAGGCAACAGTGATCGCCCGCCGGGCGGCGGGGCTGTTGCCATGACCTCATAATCAAGCCCGCGTCATCGGAAGCATGGCTACAGTAAGCAGCAGCCGGCAAGACCCACAAGTGGCGGACGCGGGCTGTCGGCTCCGTACCCGGCTAGTCGGCGGGGCTCGCCAGTCGGCGGGCCCCAGCGGTCGGTAGAGAAGATGGAGCCAGAGACACTGACGGCTGGGCCCGCGCCCAGCCGGATTACCATTGTACCCCTGGGGGTAGGCCTATATAAACCCCCCAGGGCACCCATGCAAAGGGTTGGAACCCACTAGCTCTAGACCAGATCATATAGAAGGGACAGAGCTAGCCTTGCCCTCTCCTACCACCAAAAAATAGCGCAAGGAGCAACCGTGTAAACACTTTGGCCATAGTGATCATGCGGAGACCCCGTAGAGCAGATGTAGGGGTATTATCTCCCCGGAGAGCCCCGAAGCTGGGTAAGATTCACCGGCGTGCATGTCTTCACCTCATCCCGTTTCCAGGCACCGGCGACGTTCTACTCGCCCCCACCATGATATGCCATCCGTTGGCATATGTCGCACCAAACCCCCGACATTTGGCGCCCATCGTGGGGCCTGGTGCACCACCGTCCGGAGATCTGTTCTGGACGGGAAGTCTTTTCCTCCCTCGCGAGCGTAGCTAGCCAGGCACGCCAGATGGAGTTTGCGCCGACGTGCTAAGCGGCGTCGAGATCGCCTGCACGGTCAGCTCCTTGGCCGAACTCGTCGGCGAGATCCACCTCTCCGACGAACCTGCATCCAACGCAGGCACGGGCAGCCCCGGGAACCTCCTCACGGGCCTCCTCGATCAACTCCCCATTTCTGGCGAGCCTGCCATAGACTTGGAGTCCGTAGGTTCCACCGACCCGATGCTGGTCGACTCCGACACCGCGTCGCTCGACGTGTTCCCCACCAATGTGGTGGTCTATGACGAACCTCTCCCCCACGCAAAGAGCAACGGAAGCACCATCACCGAGGTGCTAGTCATCAGTCATGACGAGCTCCCCGGCGGAGGAGCACACGACTCGCTCGGCGCGGTGCTGCAAGACCTAACTGCACCCATTCCGGAAGACGCTGACGCTGAGACATTGGAGGCGCGCTGCCTTCAGCTCGTTGAAGGCGCGAAGAAGCTGGCCAGCATGAGGCGCTTGTCAGAAGCCTATCAGCGGGAGATGGAACGCGCCGTCGGCGGCTCGCCGGCCCCGGCAGGGCCCAGCCGCCTTGGCGCAGTCTGGCAGCGCGGCATAGCCATCGCCAACCTGTTTGGGGCAAGCCGCCCTGTGTACACTACACCAGCGGAGAACATCCGAGCCGCCCAGGCAGCGGCAGACGAGCTGGACAATTTCGAGGGCGAAGAACGCCGCCTTATGATGGAGCGAGTCTAGTGGCTGCTCGACGCGGCTTCCGCGCAGAACGAGGCCGACTGCCGCGCGGAGGCACCTCAATGGCCCGTCGATGGCCTTCACCGAGATCAAGGCGCGATGTCTCAGACGCCGACTGGCGGCGCTCGAGGAAGAAGAGACAAGGAGCCGACTGTCAGCCACAGTCGGACTCGCATTACCATAGAGCGCGACCGAGACGGCCGCCCAAGAGCAGTGGAACGACGGGACGACTGTCCGCCTCCCCCTCCCCGCAAGGAGAGGCGAGTCTCCCTGCCGCCTGTTGACCATCCGACTCTCGGTGACCGCCTTGGCCGCCGAGAGGGAGTTGGAGTGAACGACGCCCGCCACCGGATCGACCGACTCCACCGATCCTTAGCGCTGGAGGAAGAAGACGAGCTGGGTCCACCTTGTTTCAGGCCCCGCATTCGGGACGAACCCTTTCCCAGAGGGTTCACACTCCCAAGAGACACGCCCAAGTATACCGGCTCCGTGAAGCTGGAAGACTGGCTAGTCGACTACTCCACGGCTGTCAGCATAGCAAACGGCAACAAGCGTGTCGCCGTAAAGTACGTTCCGCTCATGCTCCAGGGCACGGCTCGGACGTGGCTGAACAACCTAAAGCCCCGCAGCATCAACAGCTGGGTCGACTTCACCGAAGCGTTCGTCCGCAACTTCACCAGCACGTACAAGCGTCCTCCCAAGCCTCGTCAGCTCTCCTTGTGCGTGCAAGGCCCCGACGAGTAGATTCGCGATTACCTCACGCATTGGGCCGAGCTCCGGAACTCCTGCGAGGGCGTGCACCAGGTGCAGGCCATCGAGTACTTCACGGCCGGGTGCAGAGAAGGAAGCCTCCTCAAGCACAAGCTCCTTTGCGACGAGCCAGAAACCCTCGACGAGCTGCTGATCATAGCGGACAAGTACGCCACGGCCGACTCCTCCATGAAGGCGGAAATTCAAATCAGCACAACTGGCAAAGTGGCTCCTCAAGCTCCAAGAACTCCGGCGGCAGACACCGGCCGGCGACAACAGCAGGGCGACAACAAGCGCAAGGCCCCGCAGCCGGCTTCCAGCAGCCGGCAGGTCGCGATCGTTGAAGCCCAGCAGCCAGAAGAGCAGCCCCCGCCCAAGCGACAGAAAGGCGGCAAGCCAAACTGGTTGCCGGCCTTCTCCTATGAGCAGAACTTGGATGGACCTTGCAAGTTCCACAGCGGCGCAAAGCCGTTGAATCACACCACCCGGAAGTGCCACTGGCTCACCAGGATCGCCAAGGGAGACGGCCTCCTGCCTCCCCCACCTGCTGGGCAGCCGTCTCCGCCTCCGCCCCAGCAGCCGGCTGTCAGACCAGTCGGCGCGGTACAAGACGAATACCCTGAAGAGCATGGAGCCTATGTGGTTTTCACCAGTGTGGCTGATGATCGACGCAGCAGGCGGCTACAGTGACAAGAGATGAACGCGGTAGCGTCGGAGACGCCAGAGTTCATGCACTGGTTTGAGAAGCCCATCAGCTGGAGCAGGGCTGACCACCCAGAAGTGATGCCGAGTCCGGGCTCCTATGCTTTGGTCCTGAACGCCACCTTTGCTACGGACAGATGAGCCGCGCGTTTCTCGCGATTTCTAATAGACGGGGGCAGCAGCATCAATATCCTGTACAAGGAAACCATGGAGAAGTTAGGAATCAAGCAAAGACAGCTTCAGAACAGCCGAACTGTGTTCCACGGCATTGTTCCTGGGCTTTCCTGCTCGCCAATCGGCAAGATCCTGATGGACGTCCTCTTTGGGGACAAAGATCACTTCCGTAGAGAGCCCGTTTGGTTTGAGGTGGTGGATCTTGAGAGCCCATAACATGCGCTGCTTGGCCGACCTGCCTTGGCCAAGTTCATGGCGGTCCCCCACTACGCCTACCTCAAGATGAAGATGCCCAGTTCCAAGGGAATTCTAACTATGGCTGGTGACTACCGGAAGTCGTCTGCTTGCGCAGCAGAGAGCAGTCGGCTGGGCGAGTCCTTGGTAATCGCGACTGAGAAGCGGCTGCTTGAGCGAGTTGTGGCGATGGCTCGCAAGCAGCCTGAGGTGTCGCCCAACCCAAAAGAGTCGGAGACTGAGGGTTCGTTCAAGCCGGCCAAAGAGACAAAGAAGATACCCTTGGACCCGGAGCACCCAGAGAGGTCCGCCGTCGTAGGTGCAAACCTCGACAGCAAATAGGAAGGCGAGCTCATCGATTTCCTCCGTGAGAATCGAGACATCTTTGCATGGTCCCCCAAAGACATGCCAGGTGTACCGACGGAATTCGCCGAGCACAAGTTACATGTCCGATCTAATGCAAAGCTGGTCAGATAGCCCCTGCGCTGCTTATCAGAAGAGAAGAGAAGAGTTGTCGGAGAAGAGATAGCCCGACTCCTAGCAGCCGGCTTCATTATGGAAGTATTCTTTCCAGAATGGCTAGCAAATCCGGTCCTGGTACTAAAGAAGAACAAGCAGTGGCGAATGTGTATTGACTACACGAGCCTCAACAAGGCCAGCCCCAAGGACCCATTTGCTTTACCAAGAATTGATCAGGTGATAGACTCCATAGCCGGATGCGAGCTACTGAGTTTTTTGGATGCATATTCAGGATATCACCAGATCAAGCTAAACCCGACTGACAGACTGAAAACCGCCTTCATCACACCGTTTGGAGCGTTCTGCTACCTCACCATGACGTTTGGCTTAAGGAACGCCGGCGCCACCTTTCAGCGTTGCATGTAGAAGTGCCTCCTCAAGCAGCTCGGCAGGAACGCCCACGTTTACATGGACGACGTGGTGGTGAAGACGGAAAAGCATGGGACACTGCTGGAAGACCTCAAGGAGACCTTTGAGAACCTGCGCCGGTTCCAGATCAAGCTCAACCCCGAGAAGTGTGTCTTCGGAGTACCAGCCGGCCAGCTCCTTGGCTTCCTGGTCTCTGAACGCGGCATAGAATGCAACCCAGTAAAGATCAAGGCCATTGAGAGAATGGAGGTACCCAGCCGACTGCTGGACGTGCAGAAGTTCACTGGCTGCTTGGCGTCCATCAGCCGATTCATCAGTCGGCTGGGCGAGAAAGCTCTCCCCTTGTACCAACTCATGAAGAAGACCACTTTTTTCGAGTGGAACCATAAAGCGGACGAAGCTTTTCACCAGTTGAAGAAGATGTTGACTACTCCACCTGTCCTGGCGGCTCCGACTCCCAAGGAACCTATGCTTCAGTACATCGCCGCCACCAGCCGAGTTGTCAGCACGGTCATTGTAGTGGAGCGCAAGGAGGAAGGCAAGGCGCTGCCTGTCCAGAGACCGGTATATTACCTGAGCGAGGTACTGTCGACCTCCAAGCAGAACTACCCCCACTACCAGAAGATGTGCTATGGCATACACTTTGCTCCCAAGAAATTGAAGCCGTACTTTCAAGAGCATCCAATCACGGTGGTCTGCACGGCCCCACTTGCCGAGATCATTGGTAGCCGAGACGCTTCTGGCCGAGTGGCCAAGTGGGCCATAGAGCTGGCTCCTTATAACATCCACTACCAGCCCCGCACCGCCATCAAGTCACAAGCACTGGCCGACTTCCTCGTCGACTGGGCCGAGACCCAGTACCTACCTCCAGCACCTGATTCCACTCATTGGCGGATGCATTTCGACGGCTCCAAGATGCGCACTGGCTTGGGAGCCGGCGTCGTCCTCACCTCTCCCAAAGGCGACAAGCTCAAGTATGCGCTGCAAATCCACTTTGCCGCCTCCAATAACGTCGCCGAGTATGAGGCGCTCATTCACAGGCTTCGGCTTGCCAAAGAGCTTGGCATCCGCCGGATCTTGTGTTATGGCGACTCGGACTTAGTGGTCCAGCAATCATCTGGCGACTGGGACGCGAAAGATGCAAACATGGCGAGCTACCATTTCCTCATGCAGCAACTCAGCGGGTATTTCGAAGGGTGCGAGTTCCTCCATGTGCCAAGGAATGACAACGACCAAGCAGATGCATTGGCACGAATCAGCTCTACCCGCCAAGCAATACCATCTGGTGTCGCCCTTCAACGCCTCCTCAAGCCGTCTGTCAAGCCTTCACTAGAATCAGACTCCATTTTTGTGCCAGCTCCTCCCGAAGACGTCAGATCCGACTCCAGAGCTCCGGCAGTCAGAACAAGGATTTTGGCGGAAGACCCCAAAGCTGCCACAGCCAAACCCGGCCCGGGGACTACGGTGGCGGACTCGAAGACTCCAGAACTCGGCCCAAGGACCGCGCCAGTCGGCCTGGGGACTTCAACAACCCAGCAAGCGGCTGTTGACTCCACCCTGCCGCCTCCCAGCCCAACCGCCCTCGTCCAAGTCGCAGTTCTGGCAGTCAAAGAAATAGTAGTACCCTCATGGGCCCAGCCCGTCCTCAAATTCCTGGTGAACAAAGAGCTGCCGACCGATGAAACTTCAGCTCGGCAAATACAACAACGTGCGGCAGCCTACACCATAGTAAATAGAGAGCTGGTCAGGCGCAGCGTCACTGGTGTCTACTAGCGCTGCGTAGAGCCAGAGCAAGGCCAAGCGAGTCTCAAAGACATCCATCAAGGCGAGTGCGGCCACCATGCGGCTTCAAGAGCACTCGTCGCCAAAGCCTTTCGGCATGGTTTCTTCTGGCCAACTGCCTTGGAAGAGGCCAAGGAGCTGGTCCAAAGATGCAAAGGGTGTCAGAAGTTCAGCTCCAAGCCGCACGAGCCAGCTTCTGCACTCAAGCCCATCCCCATTGCCTGGCCTTTCGCAGTTTGGGGTCTAGACATGGTGGGACCATTCAAAACAGCATGAGGTGGTTTAACTCACTTACTTGTCACAGTGGACAAGTTCACCAAGTGGATAGAAGTAAAGCCAATCAAGAAGCTGAACGGTCCGACTGCCTTCATCTCCGATATCACAATTCGGTACGGCATACCACAGCATCATCACCAACAATGGCACAAATTTTGCCAAAGGCGCCTTGGCCCGTTTCTGCGCAACACAGGGCATCCGACTAGACCTAGCGTCCGTCTCCCACCCACAGTCAAACAACCAAGTGGAGCGAGCAAACGGCCTCATCCTGTCCGGCATCAAGCCTCGGTTGATGGAGCCTCTGGAGCGCTCGGCTGGCTGTTGGCTCAACGAGCTGCCAGCCATCCTCTGGAGTCTGCGCACGACTCCAAACAAGTCAACCGGCTTCACACCCTTCTTCCTCGTCTACGGTGCCGAAGCCGTCATCCCAACGGACATAGAGTTCGACTCCCCACGATTCACCATGTACACCGAGGAGGAAGCAGAAGAAGCACGACAAGACGGTGTCGATCTGCTGGAAGAGGGCCGGCTGTTGGCACTTAGCCGGTCCAGCATCTACCAGCAGAGCCTGCGCCAATACCACAACAGGAAGGTCAGGCCAAGATCTTTCCAAGAATGCGACCTTGTGCTCCGGCTGATCCAGCGAACAGCCGGCCAGCACAAGCTGTCGGCGCCTTGGGAAGTCCCTTTCATCATCAGCAAAGTACTGGGCAACGATTCCTACTACCTGATCGACGCTCAGAAGCCCCGAGCACGCAAGAGGGACGACTTCGGCAAGGAGACAGAGTGGCCATGGAATTCAAATCTCCTCCGGAGATTTTACAGTTGATGCAGTATGTACCACGCTACCTTTTGTATTAAAGTACCAAGACTTCAGGCCCCCCGAGGCGAGCTCGGGGACTGCCCTCTTTTGTCTCTATGATAAAAATTATGACTGCGAGTATGTTACTCCTTTTTATGTCATTTGGCACCGGGCTCGACAAGTTGGCCTAGGGACTTGCCGCCTTGCACTATGAAATGCTTCCTACAGTCGGACAAGTAGTGTGTAAACGCCCAAACCGTCTCCTGTTAGAAGCCGCAGCTCGCAGAGCGACTGTACGCTGGGCATCAGTAAGGTAGAATGGGCATTCGCATGAAAATGGCTAAGGACTCAAAGCATAAAACATAGCTCAAGAGGGCTTCCAGCCTTTTTCGCAAACCGACTCTCGGATAGTCGGATTGCCGTCTTCTATCTAACTTGCTAAAAAAATTTTGACAACGGCTAAGTGCTTGCTTTCCCAAAGTAGCCTAGCACTTGATCCAGCGACAGTCCGCAGAGCGGCTGTCCGATTGGCAAGGCAGGCAACTAAGAGAAAGCGGCAAAGGAAAAAAGCCAAAAGAGCATTGAGCAAGAAAAGATAGAACTCAGATAAATATATTTACATAACATAGGCCCTTGGCCGACTCTTCGAGTAGAGGTTCAAAATACACCCCGCGGGTGGAATTGTGCGAATTAACACGTTCTTCAAAGACTACTGAAGTAGACAAAACAAAGATACAGCGGCAGCTTAGGAAGGAGCAGACGGATTCGGAGGGTCGGAGGAGCCGCCAGCGCCAGGCGTCGGGGCGGCCGGCCGGCTAGTCTCGGCTTGATCGCCTCCGGCAGCAGTCGGGTCGGTTGCACGCGGCTCGTTGCTAGAGGCACGGTCGAGCTGAGGCTGGCCGTCTGCTCCGTCTTCTGGTGCCTCTGCCTCGCCTCCGTCCTCCGCGTCGCCCTCTTCCTCGACGTTGGAGCCAATCACCTCCGCCGAGTCCTCGCCGTAGTCTGGGTTAATCCCAAACCACTCCGGCGATACCTCCTCGCCGTCTTCAGACCGCTCGGGGACAAAGATGCTGGTGTCGGTGTACTCGGCGATCGCCGCAGCACGCTTGACGAGGGCGTCTTCCACGGCCGCCAGCTCCGGCTGGGCCTCCGACCGAAGCGTGGCCAGCCGGTCTAGGTCCAGCCCCGGATACCATGCCTTGACGAACTCCAAGACCCGGCACACTCCAGCTTGGGCCGAAGAGCCCTTCCAGGCCTCAAGACGACCAGCCGCGACCTCCAGCCAGTCGGCCGTCAGGCTGGGGGTACGTGAAGCCTGTATATCCGGACACAGGGCGGCAATCGCCTGGGCACCGACACGCTGAAGCCGGCGCAGCAGCCGGTGAGCCGGCTGGAGGCGAGCCTCGATGCTCAGGATGTGCTCTTCAAGAGTTCAGGGGGCATCGGCAGCAATCTCTGCGCCCTCCGCCCTCCGACCTTCATGGTCAGCCTCGATGGCTTGGATGGCGGCCTGCGACTGCCCAGGGAAGAAGTCTGCAAAGACACGAAGAAACGAAGAAGCAAGTCAAAAACCAGGAGTCGGCACGATTTAAGTCGGCAGCTCGAAGAAAGAAAATAAAGAAAGTCACCATCAACGATGTCTTCAATCTCGTGGAAGCCAGAGGACAACAGCGCCTCCTTGTCAGACCAGGAGGAGCGCTCGCTCGCGAAGCTGGCCAGGAGGGCGGTTTCCGTCCCCTCCGCCTCCCTCTGCGTCTTCACAAGCAGCTCCTTCTGCTCTGCCAATTGAGTGGCCAGCAGATCACGCTCCATGGCGAGCTTGCCGCACTCCTCCTCTTTGGCGCGCAAAGCAGAGTTGGCGTCGCTCAGCTACTGTTGAAGAGCAGCGTTGGCCCCTGAGAAGAAGAAAGAAAGAAGGCGTCAGGTCATCAGTAAAGAAGGTCGCCCGGGAGATCCGGCCCGACTGCTCAGCAGTCGGCTCAAATCTCGGGGACTACAGCCCGCGGGTGCGCCAGTGCGCCCCCGCGAAGAAGGAAAAAGGACTTACTCCGGCTCTCCGACAGATCGGCGGTCCGCTTGCCCAGCTCTTCGACGTTACAGTTGAAGGCAGTGACGCAGAGGTTGTGGTAATCCTGCGACGAATGTTTCAGACAAAAAGTTAACACCCAAAGTTCATCAACTGGAGTTCTGGGCTGCCTGCTCAGCAGCCAGCCCGAAACTCGGGGACTACACCCAGTGGGTGCGCTGGCGCGCCACCACAGAGAGGAACAAGAAAAACAAAGACCAAAGGGAAAAAACATACCCGGACGGCTGCCCGCGATGGCAGGAATGCCTTGGTGCAACTCTGGAGAGCGTCGCCCTCAGCGCGAAGCTTCGCTTGGACGTCCAGGAGTGCCTGGTTCAGCGGCCCTGTGCCGCCTCCTCGCACCCACCCAGTAAGCGCGGCGCTTGTCGCCTCGGCATCTGGGATTGCCAAGCTGGCGGTGCCGGCTTCCAGGGGGCGGGGCGCCGAAGTCGCCTTCTCCAGACGGCGGCGCGTTGACGAGCCGACTTGAAGAAGTAGCCTCGCCACGGCCTCGTCTTCGGTCGGCGGCACCAGAGGCCTGCCGGCTGCCCGCCCTGCGCACCTTCAGACGGCGGCGGAGGCGGCGGCGGAACATTCACATCCGGCGTAGAGGGGTTGCCGCCCTCCCCCTCCACGACGGGGTTCTCCCCGCCGGCTTCCCCAGTCTGGCCCGTGAACTCCGGAGGTGGCGGCACAGAGTTCAACGGGGTAATGAGAACCGCCGACTGGCGGCGTGCGGCTTCCTCGGCCTGCTCCTTCGCCGCGGCGGCGGCTTCGGCCTCCGCCAGTTTTTTCTTGGCGGAGGCCTCCGCCCTATCGGCCTCCGCCTTCTCCAGGCGGAGGGCCTCTTCTTCGTTGTGCTTCTCCTGCGAATTCTGCTCCGTCGCCTCCCGGAGGTCAGCAGCGGGGTCAATCCGCCGAGAGGTGGCGGACGTCTCCGCTGACCCCATGACGGAGGCGGCAGTGACCCTCTCAAGGGAGAGGGGAGCCCGGAAGCAAGAGGGGCAAGCAGAGACTTAGACAAAGTCACAAAGAAAGAATAAAACTTTCAAGACAGAATACTTACGCGGAGACCAATGGTGGCTTCTTCCCTTCCTTACGGAAGCGGATGGCCTTCACGGCCACCTCGTCCCGCCGGGTCGCCGCAGCCGAACCCTTGGGCTTCTTCGGCCGAATGCCGAACAAGGTCGGCACGGCCCTGCGCTTCTTTCCGCCGCCTGGAGCGCCCGGCGCGACAGAAGAGCCCGCGCCAGGCTGGCTGGCTCCTGGCCGATGGCGAGGGGCGACTTCTCCCTAGGCGTCGTTGTCAGGCCAGTAGGCGAAGGTGGTCTAGGGCCTGAAATCGCCTGTTGTTCCTCCTCCTCCCTCGGCGTCATCTTCCAGAGCCGCCGCCCCCAGATCGGGGTCGTCGACTTTGCTCTCCGCCCGGTCGGCAAGGAACTCGCAGGCCGGCCCCGAGGTGTCGGCTGGTGGGTGGAGGAGGGGATTCTAACCAAAGCCGGCTGGTCAAAACAAAACTCGGCAAGAAGAAGACAATCCAAAGAAAGAAAAGAAAGGCGACTCACAACGGGTCGGGGGGTGGCGCGGGAGTATGGCTCCTTGCTAAATCGCCAGTCCTCCAGGAGCCTGCTGTCCGAGAGGTAGTTCACCATGAAGGCCACCTCTTCTTGAGGCATGTCCTTGGTGCACATCCGACTCGGATCGCGTTGCCCGCTCATCTGGCATATCATATGAGGGCGGCCTTGGAGTGGGAGAACTCGGCGCGAAACGAAGGCGGCCAACAGGTCCGGACCAGTCAAACACTCCGACTTCGTCAGCACTCGGAGTCGCGTGATGGCGCCGGCTCCCGCAGGCGTCAGCGACTTGGCCCAGTTTGACCAGTTGGGCAGTCGCCCAGCCGGCGGGCCGGCTTCGAAAGCCGGCAAGTTGACCCAGTCTCCCCTCGTGGAGGCATTCTTGACGTAGAAGTAGGATCTCATCCACATCTTCACCGACTTGATCAATGAGATGGAGGGGAAGGGATTGTCGGCCCCTGACCTTCGCACGACGATGAAAGCGCCGCACTGAGCCAGCACGCCCGCAGCCTGGGTGCCGAGCTTGGAAAAGAACAACTCCCCCAGAGCTCGAGGGTGGGGAGGACTCCGAGGAAGCCTTCGCACATGGCCCTGAAGGCGGACAGTAGCACCACTGCGTTGGGGGTGAGGTAGTGCGGCTGGAGGCCGTAGAATTCGAGGAAGGACCGGAAGAAACTGCTCGCCGACAGCCCCAACCCGCGCAGGTAGTGCGAGCGGAAGATAACCCGCTCGCCCTCCTGCGGCGCGGGGGAAATCTCCCCCTTTGGCACAAGACACACCTGCACGCGATCCTCGCCGGGAAGCCGACGAGTCCGGCGGAGGAACTCAACGTGGTCTTCATGAACTTCGGAGCCGTCCCAAGTGCCGGAGCGCACTGGGGAAGGCACGGCGGCGGAGGAAGAACTCATTGTGAGTTGTCGCCGCAGCGTTCGCTGGAGCTTGGGCGTGAGGCGGAGCGAAGAAGAGAAGAGGAAGGAGGAGAGCGAGGAGCAGCAAGGAGGAAGAGAACGAGGAGTAGTGGGAAGGAGGGGCGCGTGTGCCCCCCTCTTCCCCCTACTTATAGCCCCGTGGGCTGCGAAGCCGATGGGGCGGACGTGGGGATTTACTGCGGCCACAACCCCACGACCCCCACGATCCACGTAAAGTTACTGCGTGCAGTAACTCCACGGGAATCCCAACCGTCCACCGGGGCCACAGCGGATCCGCTCGAGCGCCGAGGCGCGGTAGTAGCGGGCCCCGCCTATTGGCATGTCCCGTCGCGCGCGTAGGCTGGCAGGACGGCCTAGCCACGTGCCCTCGCGTGACAGGCCTAGAACGGGCGGCGGCCAGGAGGCTTAGCTAGCACGCCACTTAAATCCTGCCGCGACGTTCGAAATACCGAGCGAGTCGGAATTGAGTGGGTCCGAGTTTAGCAAGTCTGACTCCTTCTAATCGGCCCGGCAGAAGTCAATCAAAGACCATGTGTTGAGCATCCGGAAAGATAAACTGCTGAGGCTTCTCGGCCGATCGTCCGCGGCGCCTCACCAGCTTCGGGGACTACTTTTGGAGTAGTGGGCCACGGGTAGGCCAACCCAGGTCCCAAAACCTTTCAAGACATCGGGGCGGGCTGCGCCCCTCAAAGACCGCAGGACGAAGAGCCGCCTCCTGAGGAGTCGACGGCAAGACGGCCGACTGCCCTCTCATGGCCGAGTCCCAGGGATGACTTCCAGAGAAGCCGGCTTTGGGGAGTCGGCCTGTGACTCCAACAAACCCCATGACCTCATCAAAGGGGACGAGGCAGGGGCGTGGCTACAGTGAAGCCCACCCCGCCCCTCACCAAGGGCAGGCATGGCCACAGCACGCCGTACCCCGGAAGATCTCCGTGCGGCGTGGCACTGTTGCCATGCCGGCCCTGACATCAGCACCGCAGGGCCGAATCCTGCACCCACGACGACTTGTCTTTACGGCCTGGAGGCAGCAGGCCCCACCAGTCAGTGAGACCTCGGGAGACGGCAGGAGAACCACCAGTCGGACCCGTAGGGAGTAGGCCCGGGGGAGTCGGCCGAGCCCTCCCCCGGGGCCCACGCGCCATTAATCAAGATGTAATGGGGAGAAGCAACATTGATCGCCCGCCGGGCGACAGGGCTGTTGCCATGACCTCATAATCAAGACCGCGTCATCAGAAGCACAGCTAAAGTAAGCAGCAGCCGGCAAGACCCGCCAGTGGCGGACACGGGCTGTCGGCTCCGTACCCGGCTAGTCGGCGGGGCCCGCCAATCGGCGGGCCCCAGCGGTCGGCAGAGAAGACGGAGGCCAGAGACATTGACGGCTGGTCCCCCGCCCAGCCGGATTACCATTGTACCCCTAGGGGTAGGCTATATAAACCCCCCAGGGCACCCATGCAAAGGGTTGGAACCCACTAGCTCTAGACCAGATCATATAGAAGGGAGAGAGCTAGCCTTGCCCTCTCCTACCACCAGAAAACAGCTCAAGGAGCAACCGTGTAAACACTTTGGCCATAGTGATCATGCGGAGACCCCGCAGAGCAGCAGTAGGGGTATTATCTCCCCGGAGAGCCCCGAAGCTGGGTAAGATTCAGCGGCGTGCATGTCTTCGCCTCATCCCGTTTCCAGGCACCGGTGACGTTCTACTCGCCCCCACCATGATAAGCCATCCGTTGGCATATGTCGCACCAAACCCCCGACAGGCGGACAACGGACCACAAGGAGATGGCAGCCATTGCTGCCGACTGGCTGGCTAGCAGGTAGCCGGAGGACGAGAATGTCCCAATGGAGAACATGGTAGTCGACGATCCGATGCCAACCCCCTCCTCCGCGCCATCCTCGCCAGTGCATTGCACCATGACCATCGGCGAGGCCCGTGCCCAATATATGGACACGGTGAGGCAGAACCGTGAGGAGGAGTTCCGGGAGGCGCAGGCCGACGCCGCCTACAGCCACCATCTCCTCCTGGAGCACCTGCAGGTGAAGGAGCAGATCGCCGCGAAGCAGGCAGAGCAGGAGGCGCTGCTCCACTCATACCGCTCCGCCCGCGAGGGCTGCCTCGAGCACTGTTGGTACCGCATGCGGGTGGCGGAGGCTGCGACAGCCTACAAAGAGGGCGAGTGAAGCGGGTGAGGCGCTGTTTGGCGAGACCGGGGATGAGGCAGAGGTCAATGCGGGCTCCGACGAGTCCCCGCTTCGCTGGCGTCGATGAGGCCCTGCTCCGCCGAGGCCCCGTGGCGTCAACAACGAGGCAGAGGACACCGCCGGCTCCGCCGAGGCCCCATGGCGCCAACAATGAGGCAGAGGACACCGCCGGCTCTGGCGAGGCCCCACCCTACCGGCAGTGAGGGGAGGACTTCCCTCGCTCCGTAGAGGCGCCGCCCGCCGGCAACAAGACCGAGGACATTGCCGGCTCCGTCGAGGCCCCGCTGAGGGAGTCCTGGATTAGGGGGTGTCCGGATAGTCGGACTATACCTTCGGCCGGACTCCTGTACTATGAAGATACAAGATTAAAGACTTCGTCCCATGTCCGGAAGGGACTTTCCTTGGCGTGGAAGGCAAGCTTGGCGATACGGATATGTAGATCTCCTACCATTGTAACCGACTCTTTGTAACCCTAGCCCTCTCCGGTGTCTATATAAACCGGAGGGTTTTAGTCCATAGGATGAACAACAATCATACCATAGGCTAGCTTCTAGGGTTTAGCCTCTCCGATCTCGTGGTAGATCTACTCTTGTACTACCCATATCATCAATATCAATCAAGCAGGACGTAGGGTTTTACCTCCATCAAGAGGGCCCGAACCTGGGTAAAACATCGTGTCCCTGGCTCCTGTTACCATCCGGCCTAGACGCAAAGTTCGGGACCCCCTACCCGAGATCCGCCGGTTTCGACACCGACATTGGTGCTTTCATTGAGAGTTCCTTTGTGTCGTCACTTTTAGGCCCGATGGCTTCTCCGATCATCAACAGCGATGCGATCCAGGGTGATACTTTTCTCCCCGGACAGATCTTCGTATTCGGCGGCTTTGCACTGCGGGCCAATTCGCTTGGTCATCTGGAGCAGATCGAAAGCTACGCCCCTTGCCATCAGGTCAGATTTGGAAGTTTGAACTACACGGCCGACATCCGCGGAGACCTGATCTTCGACGGATTCGAGCCACAGCCGAGCATGCCGCACTGTGACGATGGGCATGATCTAGCTCTGCCGCAGAACAGTGCCCTGGAGGCCGCACCTGTGTCCGCTCCGACCCCTAGCTCGGAGCCGACCACACCAATCGAGGATGGGTGGTTAGACACCGCCTCAGGGGCTGCAATCTTTATGGCGATCGAGCCGAACACCAGCCCTATTCTCTGCGAAGCCCATGACTCCAAGGAGCCGGACTCCTCTCCTGACTCCGAGCCCTCCGCGCCCCTACCAATCGAACCCGATTGGGCGCCGATCATGGAGTTCACCGCCGCGGACATCTTTCAGCACTCGCCCTTCGGCGATATTCTGAATTCACTAAAGTCTCTCTCTCTTTATCAGGAGAGCCCTGGCCGGACAATGGTCAGCATGGTTGGGATGCGGATGAT
Organism: Triticum urartu; assembly: GCF_003073215.2. NCBI lineage: Eukaryota > Viridiplantae > Streptophyta > Magnoliopsida > Poales > Poaceae > Triticum > Triticum urartu. The sequence continues at coordinate 590,252,959 of NC_053025.1, forward strand.
GAAGAAATTCAAAGCCCACCCACCACCCACTACGTAGCCACTGTCGATGATTTAACCGACATGCTCGACTTCGACTCCGAAGACATCAACGGTATGGACACCGATGCAGGAGACGATCAAGAACCAGCGCCTATAGGGCACTGGAAAGCCACCTCGTCGTATGATATATCCATGGTGGACACCCCAAAAGAAGGCAATGGCGATGGAACAGCGGAGGATGACCCCTCCAAGAAGCAGCCTAAGCGCCAGCATCAGCGGCGCCGCTCTAAATCCCGCCAAAGCAAAAACAATGATTCCGGCACGGGAGATAATAACACCCCGGACAGTACCGAAGACAACCACCTCCAACAAGATTCAGCACAGGAGGACGGAGAAGCCAGCCCTCATGAGAGAGCGACAGACAGAGAGGTCGAGGACGATAATTACATACCTCCCTCCGAAGACGAGGCAAGCCTCGACGACGATGAATTTGTCGTGCCGGAGGATCCCGTCGAACAAGAGCGTTTCAAACGCAGGCTTATGGCCACGGCGAGCAGGCTCAAAAAAAACAGCAACAACTTAGAGCTGATCAAGATTTGCTAGCCGACAGATGGACTGAAGTCCTCGCGGCCGAATATTATGAACTCGAACGCCCCTCCAAGAGCTACCCAAAGTGTAGGTTGCTACCCCAATTAGAGGAGGAAGCACCTAAATCTACATCACCAGCGCATGATGTGGCCGACCAGCCACTCCGTGGCCGCGACAGAGAGGCCTCTCGGCCCTCCACTCAAGCCGCACACCGGCGCCGCTCAAAAAATACTGAGGCATGGGAAAATGCGCCAGACCTGCGAGATATATTGGAGGACAAGGCAAGGCAAACAAGATCGATCTACGGATCACGTGGGTGCCCCACGGCACGAGACGGTACTCGTCACGCCGGATACAGTAAATCCGGCCGGGCCGAACACAGTAGACAAAGCTCGTTTGAGCTGCGTCGTGATATAGCCCAATACAGAGGCGCCGCACACCCACTATGCTTCACAGATGAAGTAATGGATCATCAAATCCCCGAGGGTTTCAAACCCGTGAACATCAAATCATACGATGGCACAACAGATCCTGCGGTATGGATCGAGGACTATCTCCTTCATATCCACATGGCCCGCGGTGATGACCTACACGCCATCAAATACCTCCCACT